>NW_019416272.1:578265-861904 GCF_000390285.2 Anoplophora glabripennis | reverse complement strand
AATTAATTAAATTAATTAAATTAATTAATAATTCATTTCCTGGGAGAATAGGTCACAATTAAATAATTTGTAAAATAAATTTTTATAAAAATTTTTTTATTACAATCATTTCGGGATAATTTTTCCCATCCTCAGTTGAAACAATAATAACCATGGATTATAATATTTTTCTTTAAGTAAAAATTAAAATCTAAAAATAGGTATTTTAAAATATCTGTTTAAGACAATACACATTATTAAAAACATTTCAAAACTTTCTTATTAACCATATAATGTAAAATAATAAAATAACTACATTTCCTTATTTTCTCTTATTATTAAAACAATACATACATAGAAATTGATAGCGTCAGAAAACGAATTGAAATGTGAAAATTATCTGTTAAAACCATGCCAAATCGACGTGAGACAAAGTACAGGTAGTTAAACTTAAATCTAATTTTAAAATTAATGGATAAATGTAAAAATAAGTACGTGATAATCCATCAATGTCACTGTTATTGTTAATTGAATTTTCATTTCTTTTAATTTGTATCATCTCCAAAATGCGCCTTTTATAATAATTACTTTTGTTATTAAGAATTTTGATATTATCAAAGTCAAAACTATGGTTATTTTCCATGGCATGTTTTGATATGGCAGTAGGTACTATTTAAATGTTCAATTCTAATGTTATATTTGTGATTATAAACTCTTATGTAAATATTGTTTTGTTTGACCAATATATGTGCCATTGCAGTCGGCACAATTCATTTTATAAACAACGTTTCTTTTATCTTGATTATGAAATACTGGTTTAAGATTTGTAAAAAAAAATGTTCTTGTTAAATAAGGTTTATGTGCAACATTGATGTTAGCATTATTATTTTTTTTTAATATTTACACAGTTTTGGAATGTATGGTAAAGAAATATAGTTATTACATTTTTAATTATCACTATTTCTTTTTAGAATTTTGAATATTCTTTTCTTAATAATTGGACTATAAAATTTTTTTTGGATAATTATTAATTCCTAAAACATTTTTAATATTTTTTTATATTTTCTGGTCTATTTTTTGGATGCACGATCGGTTAACCCAATTTATAACACTTCTTTTATGAGTATTAGGTGAAAATGAATTAAAATTTAGATATCTTTTAGACCAAATTTTTTTTGTAAACCAATTTGTTTCAATTTTGCCTTAACTATTGTAGGAAATAGTTAAATCAAGAAAATTGATACTATTATTTTTTTCTATTTTAGTTGTAAGTTGTAATCTAGGGTGAAAGTTGAATTCATTATTTATATACCTAATCAATTTTATTTTTATGGAACACAAACAATACAATCGCCAATATATTTTTTGTACGGTTTAAACTTTAAATTTTGTAACAAATTATTTTCTAATTCATCTAGAACTAAATTAGCAATTGTTGCTGAGATAGGTGATTCCACTGCATTACCAAATATCTGAGTATAGAATTTATTATTAAAAGTAAAATAGGTAGAATTGCAACATAGGAATTAATAGGGCATCAATAAAATTTTTTCATTTATAGAAGTATAATAGTTACTAATATTCCAATATTTTTAACACATTTTATAGTTAGTTCCATAAGAATTAGTATATAAAGATTTAACGTGTAATGAAATATGATTGAGGAATAATTTGTTTTTTAATAAATTTACAAAATTGCCAAGAGTATAATATTTATTTTTTCCTAAATCAAATCCTAAAATCAAAATAAAAACATTGAGCATCACTTTGAGATGGGATCGAGACTGACGTGCTTTCTTGGGGCGTGAAGATTCTTTGCCAATCACTGTGATGATTGAACTTTTGTCTCACAATCAGTGTCGTAGCCGTAAACCAAGTTTTCATCTTCCGTTATCATCCTTTGAATGAATGTTCACCGTCATTGGATTGTTCAAGGAGTTACTGACAAATGTGTACACGATATTCTTTGTGTTGTTCGGTCATCAACGAGGAACAAGTTTTGCCGCATGTTCAATTTTTCAGGCAAAATTTTGTGGCATGACCCAATTGAGATCCTGACCTCTTTTGTAATTTCTCTGACCGCCAATCAGCTATTTGCACGATCAGATCTTTCACTTTCTAAGCGTGGGAGTCATCAGTTTAAGTCGAAGACCTTCCTGATCATCTCCAATTGACTTCAATTGTCGACCACTCGTGAAAATTATTCGTAACATTGCGTCCGATCCAGAGCATCATTTACGTATGCTTGTTTCAAAAATTGAAACGTTTCCGTGAAAGTTTTGTCCAGTTTCTTGCAAAATTTTACATTGTATGGTTGTTCCAGAAAATCGCACATTTCAAAAATCGCCACTAACACTTAAACGCGTTACACCCAAATAACAATATCACGAAAACTGAATGAGATATCAACAATCCAATAACATGTGCTTATAGAGGAGGTTATCCGCAACGCAGTACTGCCAACCGCATGTCCCTAAAATCTCCATTAGCGCAGTTATTTTCTGAACAGACCTCGTATAAGGTATTTGTTGAAATGATAGCACTGTACTTATTTATAAAACTGCTACGCTGTATAAATTTTCAAGAATTAATTATTTCCAACTGCACTATCTGGTTAAATATTTGGGGAATTGTGAATTATTAAAATTGGAACTCTCAAGTAATCAAATAAGGTTACGAGATTGGAACAATCCGCAGATAGTACTTCAGTAGAAAGTGTATTTTTATTTTATTTGATAAAATTTATTCTTCACCACATCCTTCCACAAAAAAAATATTATCACAATTTTTCATATTTTTTTATAGGAACTGAATTGTGATATCCAATTCAGCGAATTTCAGAACGTAGGTTATAGGTATTTCTTTTACCTAGTTCTTACCCATTTTTCTAATGAGTGTCATCTAAAGTTCTAGCTTTATAATTTATTTTAATGTAATTTTTTTCCGTTTTTGGAGACACACCAGTGAGAAATAACTTGCCAAAGAGAAACTTAGTTTATCCTTTTGCTTTTCTTCTTATTCTTGCTTCTAGGTTTTAATCGGAAACGGAAATGCGAGAAATTTTTAATTTTAGACCCAGAAAATTAGGAATTTTTTTTGTAGGGAATCTAAATATGTCGACGTATTAGCCGTGATGCATGCTTGGAAGGAAAACCGACAAGCAATTTTTATTTCTCTTATGGGTGCCAGACTGAATATTTTTTAATTCAGCGAGTTTTCCCGATTGCGATCAAGTGATCATTTTTACAGTGAATTATTCGAAAACAAAACATCTAACCAGTATTTTAAACGAAATTTTGACAGATTATTTAAATTTTATTGACCAGGTCAAAGAAGCAATAATTAAAAATGCAAATTTCACATAAAAGGAAGCCAGATATTATCCAAATTAAATACTCGATACTCAGAAGGTACTTCGTGTGTAAATACTACTGGAGAACAAACCTTATCTAGTCTCTTCCATTAAGTTATCCCTACTTCTTCTGTTTATTTAATAAATCAATGTTTTCACTAAAACAGATAAACAACTTGAATGGCTTTTGGCATCAGTTTATAGAAATAGTTCACTAATATTTTTTATGACAATACATAAAAGGATACGCCTTGAATCCGAAAAATATTTCCCAAAAGGTGACTAACACACGACAATATTTTGAATAAATAAATATCCAATTAATTCAAAAATATTACTTATATGATCTACTGTTAAATGTACGTCTGAAAAATCTACATAATTACTTGTATCACTTCTTACGTCAGATAATGCTATGATTTATTTTCAGAACCGTAGTAAACGTATTCGAAAACAGTTGAAAATGCTGATGGGCAATAACGGACCATGAAAATCTGCATATGAGTGTATTAGTTATGTGATCTTTTAGTAAAAAGTTGCTAACGTAATACGTGAGTAATTTGCATAGTTTTATCTAGGTAATGCATATTTATCATGTGGGTGCCGCCAAAACACGATCATTCTTATCATTTACATGCAATTCCCGGCTTCCCGTGCCCAATTGGCAAATAACACATGACGTCAGCTGAAAGAATTAAGAAAAAAAGCGAAAGTACTACGATATATTCAAAAAGTTTTCCTGATACTGCAAACATTAGTTACTGTAAGGTATTTTTCGCGGTAAAAAAAATATTCTATGGTAAATAAAAAGTTGCCTCTAAAGGGTATAACCTGACAAAAAATAGTTAAATGTAAATGTATCTGATACTGAAATTCCAGCAGTCAGACTGTTTTCAAACAAATTGTATTAATTCAAAAATGAGTTTCCTATAGACGCCTATAGATACTCGGAAGAATTTTAATTGCCGGTGTTGCGAGAAGCAACTACTCCGAGGGCTATATGCCCCTATCGGCATTGAATTATACTCGCAACACCTACTGCAACAGCTAGGATCGTTCGTCAGTTTAACCCACCAGACCGGTTTCGGACTTATTAGTCCTCATCAGTGTGTCATAGGTGAGACGACCGACGAACGATCCAGCTGTTTTGCGTCGTATCATCACGATAAGGAAATACATTTGATGCGGGAGCGCAAATGGCTCCATCTGTCGTACTGCCTCCCAACTGTGCCATTCAATTGGCGTCTCGGATGCAAGAAAATGAGTCCCAAACTTTAACGATGTATTCTACATAAAAAATTAACTAAAACATAGTTGTAAATGTTTCGGTTTCGAGAACAGAGTGTTCAAAATTAATCAAGATATACCTATGAGTGCTCAAAACTGATAATAATTCAAACTGCAGAAAAACAGTAGAGGGAAGGCGTAATTATCTGAACAATAATGAATTTTGCTGAACTTGAAGGCATGTAGCAATAAGTAGCAAGGTTACATTTTGTACTCTACCATATCATATCCAATCATCCCTATTGGCCCTTCTCTTAGTAATTAATGTACCTATAGTAGGATCATATTCGATGCAAAGTAATAAATCATTGCATGTCAAGGGATCCAGTGCAGTACGGTTTTAAGGGGTTTAGAAAATGAATAATTTCTGTATGCACTATGAAGGGATGAAGGGATCAGTTCACGTCTGGCACCCCTGTTCCTACAAAAATTTCTTTATTCTCATGAAATTATAAATCCAATTTTTTTTAAATTCCACATATGTACTACGTTTTACCTCTGTACGCGCCACTGTTTACTTGTTTTTTGGAGGCGGTCTCTGATTTACGACTAAGCTCGCCAGGTTAGTATTTGACGTTTAACCGACCATTTCGTACACACGATGCACCCGGGCGACTACAGCTACTACCAGAACACAATGCCTATGACGCGGTATTTCAGATTTTACATTTAATTTCATTTTAAATTTGAAATGGTTCATCTTACGCGTCCTAAAAGTGATGACACGATTTTCCGTTGATAAAAGACCGGCAATTTTTTGCTCTACTTTGGATCGAATACGATCCTACTATAGTCTCGATCCTGAGGAATCGCAATATCGCACCAGACTAAACGTAACCTAATGGAATATCTCACTAGTCGGCTTCTTTCCATTGCGGCTCCCTCTATCCCACTTCCGGAAGAGGAACTCTGAAGCTGGTGTTGCAAAGTAGCAGGATAGGTACGCTCCTTTTGTCGTTGCCGGAAACTCGATGTTTCGAGGCTTTCGACTGACCTTTTTTAACTGGTTTGTTTGAGTGTATGAGTCTTTTTCATTAGCTGACTATCAGCAGTTTTTAGTAAATCCTGGGCGATATGGACGTTACAATGATGATCTAAGTCTGGGCTGGTAACAATTTATAACAATGTTTTGAATTGAATAATGTGTTTATTTGTCAATATTGAATTATATATGACTTTAAGGTACATACAGTATAAATACATATAGTGAATTTAATTTTTGAGACTGTATTGCATTAGCCAGGAACGCTGCCTTGGTTATACTCTTTCCGATCTCAATTGAAGAACCAAGAGGTTGGCAGTATGTACCAGGTTCGGTCGCTGACGCAGCAACACGGCATTGAAATATTTGAAAAATTTGTTCCCATATTTATTTAGCCATACCTATATACAGGTCTGGTCGAAATAAACGTGGAGGTGGTAGAACGACCAGTTGAAGAATGCTTGCGGGGGCAAACGGCATATAACACAGCTGCACTGGGCGACTGGGCAATAAATCTCAGTTGTTGTTGACAAGTGGTTGACAAATTGCCTAGCAGTGCAGTGCAGCAATGCGGAATTTGGTATGACTCAGGTAATTTTAATTTATTATAGGCACCTCCTATATGGTATTACAAATGCGACAAGGAGAAATAAGAGGGATACTTTGTTTACTAATATTATTACAAATGTCATTTTGGAGACCTTTTGTAATGGATCAAAACGAAATTTACCATCAATATAATAAAATTGTTTGAGGACATTAAAAGTAAACAATTGAAGTATGTTGGCCAAATGAACATATAATAGAAATTTTCTACTCATTATATACAAATTATTATAACTTTTTACCTTTAGCAGAAAACTTTATTAGGGACGTCTATGAAACTCATTAAATTCTATAGCTAAGCATTGTAGTACATGTTCAACTGACTTCGGAAAGACTATACTATCCAGGAAAAACATAGTTTACGTTCGAACTTGCTTCGGAAAGTCCTGAGGTGGATCTTTGCTACTGTTTCTGACATCTAGCCTCTTTGGATTTCTGCGACTTTGTTGTCTCGATGAGGTATCGATTCTGGTTGCCAACAGCATCGGGCTCTCTTGACATCGTCTGCTTTTGCTAAACGTGTAAATTAACTCTCACTTTTATTTGTAACTATGAGCTATGCTATAACTGACCACTATGGACATAGTTATTGCAATATTAATTATTTTCTGTAAGTTCGTTGTCTTCTTGGTACTTACCATTTTATGGGGAATTTAGGTTATGTGAAAAATAATAATAAACAAATGACATTTTACAACGTAGGTGATAAAATTCGCTGCCTGATTTACTGCTGTTATAGCTGAATGATTACGGTAGTCTGTAAGACCAAAGTTCAGTGCCGGTTTTTCATTCAAACATTGGAAAGGACAGAGTTAATTCTGCAAGATCGTAAAACTTTTCTGTTGATATTAGTTACCATCAGCTTTAAGTTGTTAAAAATAATTTCGATTTCAATGTTTATCGGTTTATTTATTTATAAATGTTTATCGTAAATCTAAGTAAATACAGGATGAATATTAAATACCTACATATATTTTAAATAGCGGTAGAATTGCTGTATAGGTAGAACACTTTTTGAAATAAAAATTACTAACAAAAAAAGTCAAATTTCCAATAAATATACCTACATTATTTTTTAATAGAAAACTAATTGAGAACCGCTGACTTCACGCTGGTAATTTGTTTGTTTGTTTTAGAAACAGAGATCAAGATCAAAAGCAGTTACCTTTGCACAAACTTTTTATATGAAATAAGAAGATTCTTTTTTAGACGATACAAAGAAGTTTTGAAATATTTTCTTAAAAATATTTATAGGATCTTACTTCCCTTGCTATTCATATCTAGTAATTGTTTCCGGCAATATATCTGTGTTCTGCTATGTACATCTACTTATAAACTCAATGTTCAATTAGTCATATGATTTTTTAGGCGAGCCTTGTGATTTGTGGTAAACAAATTCTTGTTTTGAAAATCATTTTGCACTAGAATGAAGTATTTTGTTTTATTTAAAGCATATTTATACAAAATTATAAAAATATTAAAATAAAACTTAATTTTAAGTAGCTTTTAAAACTAGTTGAGTTCTATTTTTAAACTAAAATCTAATCTGTCACAGTGCATTAAATGTAGATTTCGGTTCTCAAAATGTACATGAAGATATGTGAATCTTAAAAAATAATATCCCCTAAATATTTATAATTCTGAGAAATGATTTTAATTGAACCCATTTACATTGCGAACTATATCAAAACAATGTAATTAAATAAAATGTTTACACATATAAATTGGTCTTCTATAAATCAAAAACTCAAGGTTCTTTAATACATATGGCATATGTTGAGGCAAGTGTAATGATGAATGATCTACTATTACCAGCATTTTACGACACACCTATCCTATTGAGATTTGAGAGAGAATCTTACAATCTACAAATTTTTGCCATGGATACAAAATAATTATTTTCTTATTGCTACTCTAGTCCCGTTTATCTTGTTAAATAACATTGATTAGAACGTATTTTGTAATTATAAAATAATGAATTAGAAATTCTAATTTCAAAAGTGGTTGACCGTTTGATATTTCATATTATTAATATTTACTTAATAACCTGTTTTACAAACTTGACATTCTTATGACACATTTTAAGTTGACCCTCTCACCGAAAAATAATTCATGCACCAAAAAATCTATAAAATTCATTTCGTAATTCTATAAAATTGCTTCAATGTTTTCAGATATACACAGCTGGAAAAAATTACATTAAACAAAAAAAATTCATAAATTTTTTAGTGATTTTCGAAACGCTGTATCTCAGTCAAAAATGGTCGTGTCGATTTAAACAAAAAATGATTTTGATGCTTTAAGCCTCTAGTTTCAAGTTCTTTTCACAAAAAACTTTTTTGAGCTACGGTTATCGAGCAGTCAAAAGATCTTGAAACCACAGGCTTAAAGCTTCAAACTGCTATTTTTTTTATCTCCACACGATCATTTTTCACCGAGATACAGCTTTACAAAAATCACTAAAATATTTAAGAAATTTTTTTGTTTCCTTAATTTTTTCCAGTAGTTTATGTTTTCTAAAGTTAATTCAATTAATTTTTCGTTATTACGTACTAGATTTATAACTCTATTTTGGTTTGAAAGATAGATTAATCAAAACGCATTTCCTGCAGGTTAATATCTGGTTTATAATCTTACGGATACATAAAATTGTTACCAGTTTATATTATTACAATTTATCAAATTAATTATGTACTTAGATAATATCAAAATACATAATTCTAGCAAAATGCAAAGATTTATACAATAAAATATTCGCATCACGCTCTTATTTTAGACGTTAGGCCTGTTAGACATACGGCAAACTAATATAGAATAACATTTTTCTTCTACCTGTGCCAAATTTTGTCGATGAAGTTTTTTGAAAATTGATAAATCTTAAAATGCTACTTTGAGTTTGAGATATGTATGTATTATTTATTTTGATTTTTGATTAAAGGTTTTGGATACAAGTGGGTTCCATTTAAAACATAAATTATTCTAAAATGGTTTTGCGAAGACAATTTGTACCATACACGAAGCAATTAATTAATGATGGATTGTAAAAATACATCTTTATTAGTCTACAAAATTATTGATTTGACATTGAGGTTAGTAGGACCTATTGATACATACTGATTTGTTAATTGCGTTTTGGATATGATAACAACTCATTGCAACTGGACTGGTAGAATACATATACATATACAATGGAATGAATTTATTTTCTAGTTTCGAATGGAAACCGAAATACCACTTACTAATTTGTTAATTTTCAGTAAGAAAAGTTCAATATTTATATATTTTTTATTGTTTCCATTCATTTTTAGCCACCACCTATTCAGGTGAAGTAACTGTTTATTTGTGTGTGATCCTTCAAAAGCAAACACTTCAATTTAATGGTCTATAAACCTTGAAAACATCCTTTAAACAATATCGGCCTTACGGCTGCTTCACAGTTGAATTTACTGCTAAATGAGTGGCATTAGTTTATTTTTTTATGCTCGCATTCGACAGTGATAAGAAGCCGTTGTAAGTTATTGAACTACTTTAAATACTATTGGCGCTAACTTGAAGTGCAATTGGAGTCTGGACGTGCATCACATAAAAATAAAAATTATGCAGAGGCGTGATAGAAGCCTTCTTGAATTTGAAATATAATATGGCGGCGGTGTATGGTCTACTATAAAAATTGTGAAAACGACGTTGCGACAAAGAAAATATGAATGAAATAGTTTTTGATCTATCACTCAAGAATTAGCTACCTTACAATTGGTACAATACACTGCTTCATAGTTCTCTCTATGTAAAATTTTGACAAAAACTAATCAGTGGAATCAGAATTAGAAGGAATCTGAGGAAAAGAACGTTACTTCTATTTTGTTTAATTTTGATACCCACTGATTGACCACATTGATACGATTGAAACCGTTTTGGAACCGCTGATTCTACCCATTCCTCTATTTAGAGGTGCTGGTGCCTGCCTATTTGGCAATTGATGTACATAAATATGTGCAATATCAGCAATTTTCATCAGCGTTTCCATACTTTTCATTCATTCATTGTTATTGTATGGATGGGTTATTTTAGTGTGTTACATAGTTAAAAGTAAGAAAAATAAACGAGTTCACATAAAATTAAAGTAGAACGGACGATTATCTAAAATTAAACTAGCAATTTTTTTGTTTTCTGCAGAAAACGGGACTACGCCGCATTTACGACTTTATCTACTCACCTATTTTTATATAGTATGTAATTCGGACACGGTTCCAGAGGTCCTCAATAAGTTTCAACAATTTTGATAGGTAATAATTATTAATTTTAAGTACTACTTTGCAGTTTCAACGGTTTTGATTATTGAAAATATTATTAATGCATTCTACCCACCATTACAAAAATCGTCTTCAAATTTATAAACACCCTATATTTCAAATCATTATTTATACAATTATCCAAATTGATTTTCTCCTCCTTTTTTATTGGTCTATGTCTTTAGAAAACGTACCTACATATCGCTTTCACAGTAATTGCAGAAAATCTTATAAAATTATTTTACTTTTACTCGACATGTACAATGAAGAAAGTTAGAAAACTGACCACGTAAATAAGAGTAAAATACGACATTATCATCTTGTGCACCAGGAATATAGGATGAAGTATGTATCTTTGTTAAATGGCATATTTTCTTAATGAAAACAATGTATAGTTTAGCTTGCTAAAATTACCAAGTTCTGCTCATTTCTTTTAGTGTTCGGATCACCTCAAAATAACCTATTGTCTGGTTATTGAAATAGTCTTAGTAATTCCGTTATCAGTAATAAATAACAGGTTTATATTTTTCACCTTTATCGCATGGTTTATTATTACAACTAATACTGCAAGTAACGAATACTGATTTGCAAATTAAAAATGCTAATCAAATGCAAATGATCTTAATCGCTTACATATTGTACCTAATTTGTGAGTAAAAAAAAGAACTTAATAACAATATACATTATTGAAACACGAGCTTTAGAACTCTCATTTATGAATGAATTTAATTCGTGGAAGGGGATATGAAAATCACGAAAACTAATGAATATTTTCTTTTCAAACCGTAGGTATATAGTCGATGCTGTTCGACTGCCTGTTTGAGAATTCAGGTTTGATCATCCAGTGTAATCCAGTGCATTTGAGTAGTGTCCAAATTACTCAAATACTCAGTAGTCGGTTATTGGAATATGTCGGTCATTCCCATCACTAATTTCTTTATTAAAAATCTGACTATGCAGCCTCAACTAATGTTTTGATAAGATGAGCTACTTAAAATTCTTATATCTCAAAATATTTTTTTATAGAAGCTTATATAATGGTTTCAAATTTGTGAAAGTCCTGTTTTAATCAAATAATTTAAGAGATTCTGGAAATCATTGGAGATGAGTTGACCTTAATCATTATAACTGGTAAACAATGGAGGAGTCCATTAAAACAATATCAATTAAAATTGTGTGTGCTGGTTCTTAATGAATGAATCTATCTGCAAACGTGGTAAAATTCAAAGGGTTATCAAAATCTTCTGCTTATGACATTCATTCAGTTCATTCTAATCACAAAATATAGAACACTTGGATTTAAGAGGAAATAATCAACAGAGGCAAATACAGAAAAAAATGAGATTATTTAATTCTACATCTTCTCCCAAATTATCTCTATCTTCGAGTCTGCAGATTCCAAATACAACAGCGGTGGTATGTTTGATTTATGTACAACGAATTTCTCTTTCTAAATAAAAGTACACTAAAACGTAGAGACCTACTAATGCCTTAGGAAAATCAGTACAATTGCACGCTTTCCTATTATTGTCAGTTTCAAGGCATATCTGCTAAGTAGTGTGCTGTTAGATATATTTTTTTGTGCATCTTTTATGGATATGTTAATATTTGTTGATGAATCCAGTAGATAATGGAATTAGCGGTGGCGTCTTTATTTCGTAGTACCTTTATTTGGTTTATGCATTAGTATCGATATTTTATATACACACACCGACACTTAACAGACATCTGTTAGAATTGCCAAAGAGAGATGGAATATTTTAAAATTTACAATCGTTTTCTACGGGTACATATATGCAAAGATCAAAGTGTTCCACTCTTTCATCACTTAAGGGATATGTGCCTTAAAAGTACCAAATCGATGATTTAATTTTTCACTACTGCACTGGTAAAAGGGGCTATTTTCGGATGTTACTTTGTGACTGTTTTGATAGTTTAATAACTTCACATAATTTTAAATTCGAGCTGCAAGCTTCTGAAAGTGCAATTCCTATTATTTTGTAACGTATAAAACTCGCTAAAATAAACATTTTTTTTAAATAAAAAAAATAAATAAATAAAAACTTGCCATATTAATTTTGAAAGCATTTATTTTGAGTTTGAAGTGAATTTGAAGAAAATATTCAAAATGGCAGCCTTATTCGCACACAATTAGGCCTGACGTATCCAATATATAAACCTCTATACACACGTTGATCTAAAATTGACACATGCTTACGTTTGGACAAATGTGAATTGAAAATTTGGACACATATACTTTATCGACTTACTAGATTTAGTAACTCCTTTAATTGAAAAAAGAGGCTGTCAATGACATTAAGGTTTCTAGCTACTGATTCAATCTATGTAATTTATAGCGTTATTTTTCGTCAATAAGATTCAAAATGTGTTCCTTGCACGTTTTCCGATACTCTAGGTCTTCTCGCATGCTTTTCATGGCGTCGGCAAATTACCGGTATCTCTTAAGGCGGGTATCCATTTGTGTCAAATGCCCCGTAACGTAACACCGAACATGTTACGTTGCAGCTAGTGGAGACAGAAAATTGTTGCATGGTACATGTAACAAATTTGACACTAACTAACTAATCCGGGACGAACCATCAGTTGTCGGTTTTTACTGCAATTGCAGTGCTGAATCCATTATTGCAGTCAGGTTCATAGTCTTAGTTTATGTTCACACTGTGGCTTCTCGTAATCTTATTTTGTTACGTTACGGAATGAATGATACGACCAAAACATATTAAAAAAATAATTACATTATCAAAAACGTATCTTACGTATATTAAAAAAAATGGGACAATCCGACGTCTTGTTTTGGTTTTAGATGTAACACATAAAGACGTTAATTGACATTATTGTGAATGGAATAATATGCAATAACGTATTTAAAGAAACGTCAAAAACCAACACAAATTAACCACATTTTACGGTATATCAACAAATATCTATTTGAATTTTAATGTTAGTTCAACTTTCTCAAAACAAATATCAGAAAATGTTGTACTTTCTGGCTTTGAGAAAGTAACATTTATGAGTTTTGCAGGAATTTAGCAGCCCATTTGCCTGACCGCTAATAAAAGAAATATTTAAACTGAATTGAACCGAATGGAGGTTAAAACAAGTAATTTATGTCATAAATGATGCCAAACGTTTCATATTTCTCCACTCATTGTGTTTACGTTTGTCTGGAAAAATGTAAACGGTTGTGAGCAATTCAGTGGTGATTGCCAGAATCATTTATTTTTTTAATCGCCGCTGCTGATAACATACAGATGCACATGTATATATATTTCACTCAGCGGATAATCTCTATATGTAGTTGGTTCGTTCTGGAAGACTATATGTAGTTCCAAAACGGTGAGTACTTTAATAACATTTAGTCATATGTTATGGAAAACTAGTACTTAGTTGAGTCAGTTCTATAAGTAGCAGTAATAAAGAAATTCAAGTAACTGTCGTTGATTAGCAAATGTTGGAGAATGGATATCTTAATTCTGCATAATTGCATGACATTTTGCATACACCGATTTTGATTTCAACAGATACTTGAAAATAGTGATTAAATGGTTATGGTTTACACAAGTGGATTTCTGAGATTTATCTTTTGGGATTGCTGCTCTGACTTTCACTCCTTTCTAATTTATAATTCTTCAGGTTTGCCTTTGGTCTATAGGTACATACCTTTGTGTATTGCAAGTACCTACTTATATGCAAGAATGCACATATTTCTATTGTAAATAATTAAATCTTAGGCAATTAGTATAACTGGATGCAATTTTTTATACTTATAATACATAATACTGAGCTTGATTGAACAATTTCCGCGTTTGTTGTCATCTATTGCCTCTTTTTAGACTCTTGGCCAAAATCTCCTCCTTTCTCATATATTTCCTTTACCCAGCAACTGTTGTTGTTGTTGTTGTTGTTGTTGTTGTTGTTGTAAGTAATATTTACGTTCCTTTAATCTTGTGCTAACTAGACCTTAGAATATATCGACTTTACAGCTCTTGAAAATTGCTACTTTTTCCATGATTCTGATTTCAGTCTCTATTACAGAAGAGTTATGTAATACGTCACATTATTTCAAGGAATTAAAATTAAACACTAAAAAGTAAATTATATTTGTGACATTTATTGGAATTTTACCAAAGGAAACGATCCTATTGTTCAACTTGTTCTCAAATCTCAAACAATTTTGTTTTGTGAGACTTTTCCTAAGTTTAACTAAAGTGATTCCATTTTAAAAACATTATTAAACTCATGACTAATGTGTTTCACAATATTTGAGGAATGCTGTTCCTGATCCACCAAACATTCTTCGTCACAACCGATAACTCAGTTGAATGATCTCAAGACATATAAATAGCAGAGCGTATCATTTGGCCTTATTAGAAATTAAAATGTGGCATAATTTCGAATAAACGGAGTTTAAACGAGATAAATTTAGAAGCCGTAAAATATTTGATTCGAGAAATACGTATACGCCTTTTTCAACGGTCAAACTACAAAGCGGACTAAGTGAAATATGATCCCTTTAAATTTGTTTGCTTGACCTGGTACAAATTTTATATATCCAGCGGAGTCAACGCCATACAAAACATTGGTCCCCCAAATTTAAATTCATAAATTTATTATCTGAGGAATGACACGAGCAATGAGTTCAATATGCTTGACATTTTGACCTAAATATTTCCATTTAAAAATAATCACTATTGCGATCAACCAGAGCTATTTTTAATGTATCAAGGCGTTCGTGGAACCCCAAATTACCATATATGGTGCAGCCGAAGACTAGATTTTCAAGGATCTCGGAAAGGTTTATTTATTTATGAAACGGCGCCGCCTTGTAAGTGGGACACATATTTTAAGATACGTGATAATGACATTAATATCACTGTATCTTTACGTTATGTGTATCCCTGACCTGCCTTCTAATGTTTTATTTCAATGCCTGAGCTGAATGTTCGTTATTAATTGTGTAATTTTGGTGGAATATGCACCGTTTCAAGAGGAAAGCGAAACCTTACGAATCGTTATTTTAATTGGGTCAAATCTTGAATACTATTATAATATTGTTACAATTTCAAGTGATTTCTTTGACACGTTAAAAATGATTATATATTATGTAGATTTATTCTTTGATGATTGATGTTTTCATATCACAGTTCTGCTTATAAAACAATGTTTCTAAGATTAGCAATTTCAATGTAGTTCAGTTAACAACTGCACTGGATTTTAGGTACGAGTCTTCAGAAATTTGGCAGTTTTTGTTCATAACATATTGAAGACATCATCACCACCCTACCTTAGAGAGAAACTTTCTTTTAGATATAATTTTCTTCTGTTAGATTTTTTGAAAGATTAGCATTTCCTCGTTATCATTCAGCTTTGTTTCAGAGATCTTTCTCGTATAACGCTCTACTTATCTACAATGCATTGTGTAACCATTACAAGCAACCATTTACAGATAACTTTCGTGAATATTTTAAAAAATATTTTCTATCTCTGCAAATATAAAATTTTTAATTATATATGATTATTTATTCGTTAGATATGTACTACTAAATTTTATTGAATTTACTACTGATTTTAAAAATAATATCGACAACCTTATTGTAATACATTTTTTTATTTTTATTTTTTAATTATTATCTACATTGTTTGTATTTTGTATATTTGTATTCAAAATTTTTTTACCATTTTTCTAAGACTGTTAATTGTAAACTTCAAACATTTTAGAAATAAAGCCATTTAACTATTATTATTATTATTATTATTATTATTATCTCGCAGGACGCACTTAAAAAAAGAACTTTTTCCAGGATTTTTGTCCATTTGCCGATTTAGGAAATAAATAATTTATTCCTGTCATTTGACTATACTCTATAACTATATTTAAATATATTGCTTTATTGCCTTTTGCATTTCATATATTCGATTCATTTGGCAAGAAGAGCGTCAGAAGAAAGGGCCCTAGCCGGCGGGGCCCAGCCAGGACAAAAGGAGGTCCCACAAAGCGCCTGCACTGGCTGCATTTGCGGTCGCAGTAGACGACGGATGGGGCCCACCTACGAAGGCTGTCCAGGCCTACACGAGATGAGGCAGGATAAAGAGGGATAATCCCCCTCGATCCCAAATCATTGAGGCCAATTTCTAGCCATGGAATAGTAGCGATTCATTTAGGTTCCAGCATTTTAATTATGCTCTGCTTACTTGAAAATAATAAAAATAACATAAACGTAAACGTAAAGCATGATACATAGACCATCACTGGTGAATGAAAATTTGTTATATTTATTGTTTTTGTCAGATCTGTGCCTAGTATTGAATTTTGCAACTAGGTAACAGCGAGATTAGTAGATATTAATCCTTAATAGTGATATAATCAAATTAGTTGATATATAGAAAAAGTAAAAATACTGTTTGTACTAACTTTTACGGTATTCTTATATTACAGGTTAGTTATTCTACTTTAGATTGGAAATGTATGTATTTCACAAAGTTATTTCAGAACAGTTCATATTTAAGTTGTATGAATTTCAGAATCAGAATATACTTCTGAATTCTAGACTTATTCCTTATAACGTTAAGATAGGAAATAGGTTTTTTTTTCGAAATGTCAAATGTGAGATTATAGAGGGTGCAAGAAAGAATAAATTTTGGAGTTACCTACTAGGTACTTGAATCAAACCATAGCTTCGTTTTTCTGAACAATTTAGTTTGTCGATTCACGTCTTTATCTCTTTTATAAATTGAGGTAAATTAAGGTGCATTACTTTATTTAAAAATTTTTTAAATTTTAAAGAAAGAACAAAAGAAAAAAATAATCAATACATCGATGACTCACACTTAAAACCGGAAGTTAATCTTTTCTTGTTCAGTGTCGTGAACAACCCAAAACAACCAATTGTTCAGAAAAGATGGAACTACAGTTTTATTCTAGACATTCGCTATTTTAGCTCGCACAGCTTATAGCTGTTTTACATTGACAATTTATTGATGAATAAATTGACGAAGTTCTTCATGAATTAATTCACGAATTTATTGGTAAACAGTGTGGTTTTACACTGCTACAGACTTTGTCAAGTTTTTTGACGCATCGATCAGTTCTACCAACGAATCAAAGAAGCAAATAAATTTCAAAAATGTCACCTTTCCACTCATAATTGTAGTGATACAACAGCGGTACCGTTTTGACACATATTATATAAATTTAGTGTTTGTAAGTAACAAATCAGTAAAAACAATACAAAACTAGTACGACGCCACACAATTATTTACATATTCCAATAACATAACCTCATTACTTATCTGAGGCTGGAAATCTGTTGGGTTGGTACTTCCGAACTTCACGAAGAAATTGACGAAAATTAGAACATGCTCTAATTCGTCAAGAACTTGATGAAGTTATTTGACAGCAGATTTGGTGCATTACACTTGTCCAATTTCTTGATGAAGCGACTTCTTGAATTAACTGATCAATAAATTGTCAATGTAAAACAGCTATTACTGAATGTTTTAAATTTCAGGGAAAAAATGTATTCCCTCTGGTAGACCATAGGTATGTCGAAAACTGAAATTTCTATAAAAAATCATCATAACTGAATAAATTAATAACTCGAAAAAAGACATTGAACTAGCTGTTTGAGAGAAAGGACTTTTGAGCCCATTGAGACTTGATCCACGTGTTCAGAACTATCGTATGGCAATGTTTCAAAATTGTCAAAAATTGACCGAAAGCCACTTTCCATAAGGATTCTGCGGGGGCCTTAGGGCCCACTTTTAGTGGCTAGTCAATTTCGATGCAAAGTATTTTACAAGCTATCAACTGTGTCAAAATACTTTTAAATATTATACCAACATTAAAATTAATTTAATATCTGTCGGACACTAAAATTTAAAAATTAACTTTATGAAATTACATTTGATCTTTTCTGAATTTTGAAATTTAATGTCTTAAATCGAATTGATTTATATAAAAACCCCTTCTGAAATTGAGTTTACTATGATAGAATTGTAATTTTTCGAAATAGGTTATTTCTTAAATACTTTTCCGGAATTTCCTGGAGGTGTGTAATATTTTATTAAAACGAATAATAAACAATAAAGATAATGGATGATTATTCAAGTACCTACTGCATTAAAATAAAAAAACCTATATCAAATCTCTAATTGCAACTACGAAACGTAAGGGTGACGTAAAGTTCTAAATTGGTCACAATTAAATAAACAAATATCGAGAGTGTCAATGTCAAATTAGCATGCAAAGTTAAATAATGGTTTGTATAATCCACATACTTCTATAGAAGTATACTATACTTCTATAGAAGTATGTGGTATAATCGCATTGTCATCTGTATCTGTCGTATTTATAGTATACGCTTTGTGGTCGAATTTGTGTACTCAATTTGACATAATTATAGTCTGTTTTGGTAATTATATGGTATTGCATATTTATACCGGAAACTATTCAAATATTAATAACATTGCCTTTTAAACTTTGTACTTGTTTAATTATAAACTATCAAATTTGATCAATAACATTTAGGAGAGAACAGGATGCTCCAGATTATTTACCTCGACTTTACTACTCGACTCAAACCAGTGGCGTAGATATTTGGTATATTGGTTATATTTTCCTAAAAAATGATGGCACAGTACTGGAAAAAGAATCGTCGTTTTTAAAAACGCAGGTTTTATTTTTCAGTATTTTGGAAAACTTTTGTCGTTTTGATAAAAATTTGCAATTTGTTAAGAATATAGATTAGATAAATTAGCATTTAATTCAATCAAATTTAGTTAAATGATTTACAAAAAAACTTTTCGATACGTTTTTTCTATTTATATATTCTAATAAACCTACTGATGACTATTTTTTCTAAATTTTTACAAAATCAAATCTTTAAGGGCCCCCTATTCTTTAAATAGCGTTTTCCGCAAAGACAAATAATTTCAAACATTTAATAACTGAATAATCTAAAGCTTATCAAATAATAGGAATGTTATGTCATGCCACCTGAGTATTTTCAAAGACGCCGCAGTAAAACGAATAAACAGGTGCAAAAAACGATCAAACCATCAAGGTTTTAGGTACTGAAATCTATGAAAATACTAACTTTTTTAGACATAACTCCACACGTAAATATTCTTACAACATTTACTTGGTTAGTCCTACATATAATATTGTTTACTTTTATTTATAAGTACGTGAAAATAATTCTTAAAATGTGGGGTTAGGATAACAGAAAACGCATGTTTTACAAACGCTTTTTTATTAGTTATTATTTTATTTGGGTAAATTTAAGTGGTAACAATGAATAAACAAAACATCAAGGATTTAATTTTTTTGCTTACTTTTGTTCTACACGTTATACTTTTCAAGATTTCAGTACCTAAAAATGCCAGAAATTTCACCATTTCTCGGCCAGGGATATGGCCACCGCATAATGCATTGAAAGGGGGAGGGGGAGATAATTTTAAAACTGCCGATACACGGTTCCAGCTCTGTTCGGTGTACATGATATCCCAATTTCGATGCCCCAGGGCTGCTATTGGCTAATAAAAAACGCGAATAAAAATTTGGGAGTATCAATTTGCCTTTGAGCCAAAAATATTATTTCTGAAACTTCTGGAAATGCCTGTTATGGTGTCATGAAATATATTTTTCATATTTATTCGGGAAGACAGAGTTTTTCTTACATTAACAAACATTTTTTATATGTCCTTTCGTTTAAAAGTTACAAGAAGAAATGTGAAAACGCGCTTATTTTAAGTATCTCGAACAAAATCGAATTCGCCATGACTTAATTCGGTCTCCATGGAAAACAATAGACAGTTTGGATGTTGAAGACATATAAACTATTATATTTAATATAAATATAGAACTTAACATGACAACAGTAGGTAATTACTAAGAATTAATACAATTATTACACAAATAACCTACCTAATATTTCAAATAACTTTAACATTTTAACAAGTCAACTATAAATTATTTTCTACATTTTCTACCCCTTTTTCTAATAAACACATATCTAATCGTCGCCGAACTTATCTTTGAGTGACTTAGCGTTTTCATTTACTGCCTGTACATGTCTTAAATAATCGTTTAAGACGCAGATCTGTGTAGAACTTTCTTGGAAAACAAATTTTTTGATTTCATTGATGACGTAGGGCTTAATTATATTCAAAATATGTGGTATCAGCTCGATGGTGTTAATTTATCATTTTCCGAATAATTGGATATGTAGGTCAACAAGATCCAATAGCATGGCCACCGCGTTTCCCAGATCTAAATCCTTCGGACTTTTATTTACAGCGACATATGAAGCTACCATCTGTCAGAATTTGTCGTAGAGCTTATAGAACACCCTGTATAACATACAATTTCTTGAAATATAAAACGTGTATGTCGAGCAATGTAATCAATATTTATTTTGTTTCAGATGGGGTGGGACAAGAGTTTCTACATCAGTTGTTTAGTATTACTATCAGTATTTCTATTAGTGTCAACAGCACCTCATGATGACTTTTCTGATCTCAGAGGATCTTACTGTAGAGAAAGAAAATGGTGTTGTAATGGGAGAGAAGACAGTTGTGCTGTTCCAATACTAGGTCAGTACACTTTATTTATAAAGAAATTAAAGTTTAGAGAAACATTTTAGTTGCGATTATATCAAGTGTTTATTCACTGAGACTTTTTGAAGACTTTGAGGATTTCACAGAGATTCCAAAAGATTCTGTAAACGTTTTGTTGATATTTCATCCAAGATCTGCTACTTACTTCTACTTCTAGTGGTTAGTCCTAATAAGTCCCATAGCACTGCGGCCTGATTAGGCTTATTGTGCGTCCCACTACTATTCAACAAGTAGATTTGTCCTTTTTACAAAGTCCAAAAGCTTCCTTGCTGACACTTCTCTCAGTTCCTTGGGTTCCAAGTAGGGACTCCCAAGGAGCGCCATTCTGCTACGTGCAAATCCCGGGCACTCGCCCAGGATATGCAGAGAAGTTTTATCCGCCGATTCACATCCTCGGCAGACCGGACTGTCTACAAGCTTTAGCTTATGTAGATGTTTCCTAATGTCACAGTGTCCCGTTATGAGTCCTGTCACTCTCCTGAGCTGGATTCTGTTCAAGCTCAGTAAATCATTCGCTCTTTCCTTCAAAGCATACTCCATGAGCTTCTTAGAATGTCTATGTCCTGGCCTTGCAGTCCAGTATTTCCTATGTTCTGTCTCAGTCCATTTGCCGAGAACCCGCGATGTGCCACAGAAGGGCTCCAGGCCAATGAACTCAGTTTGGGATCCCTTCCTAGCAAGTTCATCCGCTTTCTCATTTCCACATATGCCTTTATGCCCTGGCACCCAACACAGTCTGACTGTATTGTTGGTGGCTAGTTTAGTCAGCATTTGTAAACAATCCCACACCAGTTTTGAACTTATCTTGTGTGCGCCCAAAGCTTTAATTGCAGCTTGACTATCAGAGAATATATATATGAGTTTACGTTTATAACCTCTACGTACTTTCTCTGCCAGACACGCCATTATCGCGAAAATTTCTGTTTGGAATACGGTAGGGAACTCTCCCAGAGTGTAGCTTGCACTCCATCTGGGTCTGAGTCCATATATTCCTGCACCCGTCCCTCTGGTCATTTTGGAGCCATCTGTAAACCATACTAGGCTCCACCTTTCCAGGGTATTAAACTTTTCCTTCCATTTGCTTTGATCCTCTATTCGAGTCTCAAAAGGCTTGTGAAAGTGAAACCTTGGAACCATCTTGTCAGATACCATCCCGAAAGTTGGTTCCGACATAGATGTGCTTATAATCCTGGAATAGGAACTACCCCTCCAGTCGTTGTTATTCCTGAGTCGATATGCTGCTAGCCGCGCTTCTCTTTCCACCACTACTAAGAAGTAAGAAGTAAGATCTGCTAAGTGAATAGTCCCTTGCTGCAATTTTTTGATTATGTAATACAAAATTTCGATGCAATAGAGCTAGAATTCTTTAATTAAAAATATTTATCTATGTTGTAGTTAGCTCTGTTGTTTTACTATTCTAGATTCTTCAAAAATTTCAGGAACGTTATGTTATTGCGATAATTTTTGTAACAACACAAGAGTAAACGATTGCTGTCCAGATTATCTGCCTTTTTGTTTTGGAGTGGAAGAGGCTCGAAAGTGCCATGAACGCCAAGGCAAGGTTACAGGCAGGATCGTAGAGAACTGTAATGAATGGTAAGTAACCCGACTGTTTGTACTAAATTTTACTGTGGTCCGGCAGTGTTCTGTGAAACTATTGGTCGTTTCAAAAGGTAGATCCCCAAGAAGACCCGTACGATTATGATAATCTCCAAATTAGAATTTGTTTTTTTTTTATTTAGTTTTAAAAATGGATTTATGTACTTTCCTATTAATTATAAAGTTCTGATAAATTTCAACTGTTTAGTTTAGTTTTGTTGTACAACAGCAAAAGTAAATTTATTCAAAAACTCATTGAGTAAAAGGATTTGGTATTCAGTAAGTAACTAAATTGCTTGACAGATTATACGTTACAAGTCGACAAAAAAAAAACGATTGAAGCAATTTCATAGAAATTTAGCAGGTATAGCTTTTTATAGGGAACAAAGCATGTTTAAGGTTTTTAATTTGTTAATTTGGGCCATAGAATCGATGAAAGTTTCTCCAAGCATTTTGGTTACACCTTACATACACAAATGTTCTAAAACATGTTTATTATATGTCAAGTATGTCAAATACTCGTAGAATATGTAACAATAATTCATGAATTACTTTAATGATATGCGTATTTCAGTATTTGTAAAGGTGTAGACGAATTTACTGATCCCGAATGGATATGCGAGAACCACACGTGTATCATTGACAGTTCCACAATTCAAAGAATCGATGGACAATATCCCTATAGTTGGAGTGCAAGAAATTATAGCGAATTCTGGGGAAAAACTTTAAAAGAAGGTGTTGGCAGGAGGTAGAGTTATTTTTTATGTGCCAAATATAACACTTATAACATTACTCAATCGTTACGTTTTATTCAACTTGTTTTCCAATATTCTAATGCTACTTGACTTAGAGCAGTTTTAGATTGTCCAGAGGAATACTTGTTACATGTTTTAAAATTCAACATTTTGTAATGAAGTCAAAGAATGAAGATTAAAAAATATTTTTCGCAGCCGCAGAAGTTATGTAATTTTAAAATATTAATTTTAGATTGGGTACTCTTCCACCACAGCGATTCGTTTTGAAGATGACTCCAGTAAGGAGGGCATACGATCCAAATGCGCTCCCCAAGGAATTTGATTCAGAGGAGAAATGGCCTACATTTATTTCTGGAATTCAAGATCAGAAATGGTGCGCTTCATCGTGGGCAGTCTCTACAGCAGCAGTTGCATCAGATAGGTATTTCTCTTAATAGAAAACTTTATGTCATCTGCCGAAAGTGAGAAATGATTTATTCATGTTTGTTATTAAAAGTTATAAGACTTGGAACACTAAACACATCTAATGTTTTTGCAGATACGCTATACTATCCAAAGGTCGTGAAAAAGTGCAGCTCAGTGCACAAAATCTAATTTCCTGCAACACTAAAGGACAAGAAGGTTGTGAAGGAGGCCATTTAGATAGGGCTTGGTCGTTTGTAAGATACAACGGGTAAGTTATTGCCAGAAGACCAACGGCAATCAAGCTAGCAAGAAATAAACATTCACACTATGTAGAAGAGACGAAAACAGAAGCAAAATTTCGCTATACTTTATAGGAAAAATTATTTAGATAATTAAATTTCCCATCAAATGGCTTATTTAACAAATTTAAAAGGAAAATTTTATGCAAAAAATCGTTAATCAACAATTAAAAAAAAGCAAAAAATATTTTTTTTTATTATTTTTACTTTTTTGACTCTAATTTATGTTAAAAACGACGAAAATAAAATAAATATTTAAGTTTGACCGGTTATAACTCAGTCAATATTAGTCCAAAAACTTTTGAAAACGCATCGTTTTGAAGGGAATTCCATATAGTTTTTTTTGTACAGCAATTTGCCTACTTCTACTAAAAAAAAGTAAAAAATAAATAAAAAAAATCTTATTTTTTACTTTTTTAAAATAGGTTATTAACGATTTTCTGCATAAAATTTTTCTTTTAAATTTTCTAAATGAGCTGTTTCGATGGGAAATTCAATTCTCTACAAAATTTTTCCTATTAACTATACCGAAATTTTGCTTCGCTCTCGCGCTATATTTAACAAAACTGTAAAAGTGCATTTTCACCCCTATCTTCAATTTCAACCCTTTAATTTAATAGCACCTCGCGTTTTTTTCATTTTTAATGACTCTTCAAACAAGTCATGTGATGAAAATCCTTGAAAGAATCCTTCCTTTTTTGCAAAAAATGAGAGTTAAAACGTATAAGGGTTAACGCGACGAAAATCGAAAAATTGGCTAAGTTTGAGCTGCCATATATCAGTCAATTTTCATCCAAAAATATTGATAACCTCTTTTTTATATACTTTTTTAATGAAGCCTATACCTATCTTTACTAAAAAAAACTAAAGGCAAACAAATTTTAAAAATCAAAAAATCGAATTTTTTGCTTTTTTTTCAAATTGTTTATTAACGATTTTTTGCATAAATATCATTTGCATATTTTTAAATAAGCCATTTCGATGAGAAATTCAATTCTCTAAATAATTTTTCCTATAAACTACAAGGAAATTTTGCATCGTTTTCGAGCTACAATTAAAAAACTGAAAGGGGTGCATTTTCACCCCTGTCTCCAATTTCCACCCTCTAATTTAAAGTACTCCGCAGTTTTTTCATTTAAAATGACCCTTTGAACGATTCACGCAATAAACGTCATAATTCCTTTTAACCCTGTTTTTTGGGTATAATCAATAGCCTATTAGGCTTACAAGGGCATGTCATTCATTTTACACAAAAAAAATGTTCGCGAAATTTACCCTGCTGGTTTTAAAATAAAACCACGTTTACTTTTCCATCTTAGATTTGTGTGGTTCACAGAAAGTTGCTTCAAATCAGAAAAATCCATAAGAAATAAGTGGTTCGGTGATTTATTTTGATCATTAGGACGTAATGACTTGAATGTAAAAAATATAAGTGAGGTATTTAGGTATAATTTAATTAAAAACGCATAATTTTATTGTATAAAATATGATTTTGTTAAATGTCACTATTTAAATTACGAGCCAGGTTATTTTGCAAATTTTTAGCACCGAACCACTTATGGATTTTTCTGATTTGAAGCAACTTTCTGTGAACCACACAAATCTAAGATGGAAAAGTAAACGTGGTTTTATTTTAAAATCAGCAGTGTAAATCTCGGGAAATTTTTGAAAATTTTCCATATTCTATATTTAGACGTCATTATCTCGAAAACGGTTAAATATAGGTATAGGTTAGGTTAAATAAAAAATGATCAGAATTCCATGGAGAATTGAATAAAAATACAAAAAAGTGGGGTTTCCATTTAAAAAAGTTGCTCTTGAACTTTTTTCTGGGCCACCCTGTATAAATGAAAATTGCTTCAGAAAATGCGCAACTAAAAATATAATTCGACGGGTCCGAGCGATTTTTCAAATAACGAACATCTGATTTTTAAATAAATATAGTCCATACTTTTGCCGCTCACTGTATAACGATGTAGTCAAAAGCTTTTAAAGATTTAAAATGAAGTTAAATAAACACTTGATGCGAAATGCATGTTCTTCACTTCTGATAAAAAACCGTTTGTTGTAAGTGGGAATTTTGTTTGAGTATTTGCACATGGCCTCAAAAAGGACATAATTGACTAATGTTGTTGTGGAAACTGTGCAGTTGCAAATACGTTTTTTGGTTTTAGGCTTGTGGATGAGGAATGCTTTCCGTACGATGCTACAGATAAAAAGTGCACGATAAGGAAGAAAGGGCGTCTGTTGGACGCTGGATGTAGCCCCCCACTTTATAAAGATCGCAAAAATAGGTACACTGTCTCACCAGCCTATAGACTTGGGAATGAAACAGATATTATGTACGAAATTACTAGATCTGGACCTGTACAAGGTATATCCTTTTCTTTTTTCCGTATTAAAATAGGTATCCGGGTTTTAGAGACCAAAATTAAACGACTTTTACACGCTCGCTTATTTAGCTTATTGTCAAATAATGTTTTATTGTAAAAAGTCTCAAAATATGGCAAAATCTCATCTATCTTTTTTATTTTAGCTACGATAAAGGTGTACCACGATTTCTTCATGTACGGAGGGGGGATTTACAAGCATACTAATTTATTGAGAACCGATAAAAAGGGTTACCATTCCGTAAGAATTGTTGGGTGGGGCGAAGAAAATACTCCCGAAGGTGTTCAGAAGTATTGGGTAAGTATTACAGAAAGAAAGAAAAATACAATATGATCTGCCTCATTCCCCCAAAATCGCATAATATTGAGATTTCTGGCAGCAATTTATTAAATACATATGTAGTCTGTTTCAAAGCCAATTTGGTTACAGAAAACGAGAATGTTATTTGAACATTTTTATACTTGTGGAGTGACATGTTATCTATTAATTAAATGGTAGATAAATTGGAAAGAAATATTTTATTGACGTTATTTCCATCAAGGCTTTTGCTACACCGATATATTTTTTCATAATATTTTAAACATTTCATAATAGTGAGACCATTCCAAAAACCACCACTGCCAAATATTGTGTAACAATAAACTTACAGTTTACTTTTATTTAATGTTCCGATATTATTAGAAAATGAAAGAAGAGAATTATAAGTACATTGAACAAATAAATAAACAGAAGAAAAAATATTCCTTGCTTTGAAAAAATGTCGGGTATGTGTTACTTTACTGTAAATATTTTAAGCTAATTCGAATTAATTTTAAATTTTTACCTGTAACTATTATATTTTTTATGGAAGGTTGGCTGACAACAAATATACAGGCTGTTTCAGAAAGACCTCCCGTAAATACAGGAGTACGACAAAAAATAAGAATTTTTTGTCGTATGAACTATAATGTGTATCCCCTCTTGTTTTCGAGATACAGAGCGACAAAATATAATTTTTTAAATAGAATTTTTACGAAAATTTCCAAACGGTGCTAAATATTTTTATGAAATTTGGTATTCCGCGATTTTTAAGGATGCCAAATACGCTGGTCTAATTATTTTTTGTATATTTCATAGAGGGTGCTAGTTATGCTACATCCGTATTACATTTTAAGTTCTAATTTTTTTGAGGTTAGGTTTTTACCATTCGGGCTCCAATTTCTAATGTACAATTTTATTTTCTAAAAATAATGTACTGTAATGTAATGTTCATAAGACAAAAAATTCTTATTTTTTGTCGTACTACCACCCTCTGTATTTACAGGAGGTCTTTTTGAAGCAGCTTGTATAGCTTAACGAGTTTTGTTTCTAGTAATAATATGAACAATAAAAAATTTCTGCTTATGCGCAGGTACATACATTGGGAAAAGGGAAAGTAGATTATAATTGCAAATATTACATAATTATATCAGTAGATTTCGAACGGTCGTTCTTTTCAGACTAAGATATTTTATCACCGCCGCGAATAAGTTTCGCTGAAACAAGGGTAGTAACATACTTAATGATGCGATCTATAACGGATCCCATCCAGATTGTGGAACCGATGGCAACATTGTGTGTATAACAATTTACGTGTTTCACAATGATGCAATGGCACAAATCTTCACCTTGTTTTATGTTGTTGATCTGCACGCCTCTGGTGCGAGGCCAATTGTGACAGCTCTATAAGTAGGATCATATTCGATGCAAAGTAATAAATCATTGCCTATCAAGGGAATCAGTGCAACACATTTTAGGGAGGTTTTGGAAATTGAATAATTTTTTTATGTATTATGAATTAATAGTATATATTTATGAAGAACAAAATGAAAAACAAAGGCATCTCCTTCGCACATTGGGCGGCAGGGCAACAATACATTTATTACTTCTTTCATCCTCCCTCATATGACTTGTCTTGTGTNAGGGTGCTAGTTATGCTACATTCGTATTACATTTTAAGTTCTAATTTTTTTGAGGTTAGGTTTTTTACCATTCGGGCTCCAATTTCTAATGTACAATTTTATTTTCTAAAAATAATGTACTGTAATGTAATGTTCATAAGACAAAAAATTCTTATTTTTTGTCGTACTACCACCCTCTGTATTTACAGGTCTTTTTGAAGCAGCCTGTATAGCTTAACGAGTTTTGTTTCTAGTAATAATATGAACAATAAAAAATTTCTGCATATGCGCAGGTACATACATTGGGAAAAGGGAAAGTAGATTATAATTGCAAATATTACATAATTATATCAGCAGATTTCGAACGGTCGTTCTTTTCAGACTAAGATATTTTATCACCGCCGCGAATAAGTTTCGCTGAAACAAGGGTAGAAACATACTTAATAATGCGATCTATAACGGATCCCATTCAGATTGTGGAACCGATGGCAACATTGTGTGTATAACAATTTACGTGTTTCACAATGATGCAATGGCACAAATCTTATAATCATTGTTCACTAGGGTTTGCAATCCCGCAGTCTTTTTTTTCCAGCTGGAAATTTGCGGTAAATTCGCCTTTACAGCGGGATCCCGCTGTAATCCCGCTGTAATTCCCGCGAGAGATTTAAAAATATATTTATATATGAAAATAATAATGCTATTATTGAGGATATTTAATCAAATGAAATATGTATAAATAATTCTTGGTATTTAAAAATCAACAGATAAGCATTATATACATTAAAAACTATGTTTATTAACTAAGAATCAACAGAAAACAACACATCAATAATATATTACTTTTGTTATTTTTACATGGATATTCTTATGTCTCTAGTTACTTAACGTACTTGTTGCTGTTAAAAATTACTAAATTTATAAACATCTAGGTTAGGTTAGTAATTTAATCGTAGTAGCAATTTCTAAAAAAATATTTGCTAGATACATCGATAATAATATACTGCCCTACTTCGGAATATGACAGTTTAGAGAAAATTGTAGAGATATTAGGCATACTTCGTTCGGCTGTCATTCATTTACTAATTAAGGTTATTACCTTAATTAGTAAATCAAGTTATTACTTGATTTTTTCGGTAACGGCAATTGAAAACAAATATTTTTTAATGTTTATAAAGAATGTTAGAAAACATTGCAATTTCAATAAAAACAGCGTCGAAAATGTTGTTTTGTCTTAATAAATTTAAGATTTTGCTAGGTAAAAATGTATGTGCAGTATGTGCTACATTGTCAATAGAAATTAATAGAAGAACCAGAACATGTACACCCTATACATAATATTTTGGACGTTTTTATATTTTGTGGCAAATAATATTTAATTGTTGTTTAATTTAAAACAACGCATGTAAACACATACGAATATAATTTGTTTAAAACATCGTATTTCAACGCTTCTGCTAGAGAAGAAAGCCGTATGTGGTCACATGCGGCGTTTATACTATACCCCTTAATGAAATACACGCACATAAGTCTGCTAAGTGACACAATATTAAAAATTTAAAATGTACAAATTTTTAAATTTAAAGAAACAAAACGATATTTTTGATATTTATAGATGGGTAATGTATAATGCGATATAGATTTCAAAAATGTAATTATCTCAATTTGTTACGAAACCGCATGTACGGTCCTTTTCCTAAGTAGAGCTGTATAGTATAATTAAAGTAACATACAAGAAGACTAAACTATTAGTTACATATAAAATTTCACTTTGTAAACACTTTTTTTCTTGAAAATAAACAAACGAATCAAGAAATTTGTTTGAATGATGCAAAGATCTGCCGATTTTAATCCTTTCCTTCGCTCGATTGATCGATGCTGTCGCAGGGCAACGGGATGCGCACGCAAACCAAACGAGGCGCTAAACGGACGTGTTTTATTAAAAAATTTCCCGCGCGGGAATTACCGCACAAATGCGGGAATTCCGCAGGTCTCATTGACATGCGGGAAATTGCTGGAATGCTGTAACGCGGAATGCGGGATTGCAAACCCTATTGTTCACCTTGTTTTATGTTGTTGATCTGCACGCCTCTGGTGCGAGGCCAATTGTGACAGCTCTATAACTAGAATAAATCATTGCCTGTCAAGGGAATCAGTGCAACACATTTTAGGGGGTTTTGGAAATTGAATAATTTTTTTTGCATTACGAATTAATAGTATATATTTATGAAGAACAAAATGAAAAACAAAGGCATCTCCTTCGCACATTGGGCGGCAGGGCAACAATACATTTATTACTTCTTTCATCCTCCCTCATATGACTTGTCTTCGTTTCGGTTGTATTGGTGCTGCGTGTTTCTCGCTCGCTATATTTGTTATAAGTGCAATTATATTTCGTTCGGGCTGTATGTGTGTTTCGCGCTATTATTTGAGAATTTGTGAGTGAAATCATATTTCTTGTGCTCCGTAACAAAAATGTTTTTAGTGTTTTATTTGTGTGCTGTGAGTGTGTTTCGGGCAGTTGTTTGTGAATCGTGAATGCTATTATATTTTCTGTGCTAGTGAAGTGAAGTTTTTTGTATTATTATTGCTCTGTTGTCATTATATGGAGAAATGGAGGCGGTGCCTGGATGTTCGCAAGCCGGATGTACTGCTGTGGGTTCAAAAAAATATGTATTAAGTTACAGAGAAAAAACGATAATATTAAATGTCTATAACGCTTTAGAAAAGGATCATCCCATGAAACTGAAGACTGGTTTGGTGGAAATGTGTTCTAGACATACTGGAGTAAGCGAATCATCTGTTTTCAAAATTTTAAGAGAGAGGAAAAATGAAGGAGACGTTAAGAAACCTAAAAAAGGGGGGGTGGAAAGAAGAAATTAATATTAAATAAAGATGAGAAAAGTGCAGTTTATGCAGTACAGCATATAAATCATAGAATTTATATTTTGTTTATAATTTGTTAATATTTCTTGTTTGATAGAAAAATAACTTATTTTGTTGAGATTGGTAGAGAATTGTTGTTAGTGTTTTCATTTGATAGAATCATATCATAGGATTTATATTTTGTTTTCATTCTGTAAATATTTATAGTATATCTGTTATATGAGGTTTTTGCTTTGAAACTTCGTTCTCCTTATAAAAAAAGAATCGTAATGGGGTGCGATGAAGAGATCAGTTCACGTCTGGAACCCTGTTCCTACAAAAATCCCTTTATTCTCATAAACTATTTGTTTTAAATGTAATTTATTATAAATCCAATTCGTTATTTAAATTCCACATATGTACTACATTTCACCTTTGTACGCGCCACTGTTTATTGTTCCCTGCTCTACGCTCAAGTTCGCCAGGTTAGTATTTGACGTATAACCGACCACTTCGAACACTCGATGCACCTGGCCGACTACAGCTAGTACCAGAACACAGTGCGTATGTGGCGGTGTTTCAGATTTTACATTCAATTTCATTTTATATTTGAAACGGTTCATCTTACGCCTCCTAAAAATGATGACACGATTTTCCTTTGATAAAAGACCGACAATTTTTTGCTCTACTTTGCATCGAATACGATCCTACTATAATAATAATCAGTCATAGGAACCTCTATCTTTATATTTATGACTAAAGTCACTTCTAAATTGTGTGTTTGGGACCACCGTGTATAATTTAATAATTATTAATATTCAATACCTGTAAAAAGGATTTAATTAATTTATCATGGCTAATTTTCTGTGTTTATTTTTCGAAGTAATATTGTTAGAATTTGAACATAAATGATTACGAGCCACGCGATCGCCGAGTTTAGGCAACCAATATTGCACAGCACTTCTGTCAAGTCAATTGAAAATCCCTAAACCTTAGCGTCACCAATATTAATGATTCTTTTACAATGAACAATGAAAACTGTTGCGTCTATGTTCGAGATCGCTGATTGGTGGAAGAAAATCTCGTAAAAAATGACACCAGTCACCAGCCGGTGAAACAGAATGTTGTATTTTAATGAAATCTTGATCTTATTGTTTTAATTTTACCAATATTGGACTGCCAACGTTAGATATTTGAATTAAATTATAATTAGAAACATGAATATCATATCTCATGACTCCAACATGTTATGTATGTTTTCAGTTAATTATTACAGCACTATTTGTATTTCTTCAGATTTGATGAGATACTAAATTAAAATTGTCAACTCAATGCATTTTAATGTGTTCGATCTATCAATTTCAGAAAGTGGCTAACAGTTGGGGCCCTTACTGGGGAGAGAATGGCTATTTCAGAATATCAAGAGGAAACAACGAATGTGAAATCGAGTCCTTCGTGTTAGCTATATGGCCCCATGTGGATAGGAAGCTTTCCTAATCATCACCAGTAAACGTAGATTAAGAAGAAGAGTGCCATTTTGTAAATTAGAACGAGTCCCGGTACCAACACAAAATTTTGAAGAACTACCTTTTGATATCTTATACAAATTTTTGGTAAAAACTTTACTTAAACTGCCATGTCGATGTGTTCTAGAGAAAGCGCACTGTTGATAAAAGAGGAATATTTATTATTTTGTTATTGATGTAAGTAAACGCTTAGGATATAGAGACATTAATGACGCGATTGTAAGTACTCATGTATTTGTAATTGTAATTTATTATTATATCCATCATATATTTTTTTATGTTTAGATAGCTTTTTATTAATTAGTAAGATTCAATAAACATTTTAAATTAAAGGATTCTTCGTGAACTATCCCGAATTCCATTTTTTTAACCATTGGAGTCCTTATTAGGTTAGTGTTGTTTCATGTTCGTTGGTTTACTTTTCACCCTTCCTACTAGCACAGAGTAAACACGTGTTATTATTGTTCTTGTTACACAAGGAAAGCAGTCAGTTATACAGAGTGATTCAGAATAATGTACCATAACATTCTATGAGCCACACAATTAATTCAATAAATTATACAAAGAGTTTGTATGCTGCAAACCATAAATATTTTTTCAATAGAAGAATAAATTTCTGTGTGAAGAAAAAAATTAGAATTGAAAATTGTAACTATTAATATGTACGTAAAATTGTCGATTTATTTTAAAAAGTGCCTTACAGAATGTACCTCAAAATCCAAAATCAATAAATCCATAGTTCTAGGCAAAAAATTTTACTGCTTAATTTTTAATACCCCTGGATTCAATAGGTATAGACTCCATCAAAGGTAAGGTAAAAGCATCTATTTATGTTCTTTTTTCAATACTCTCATAACTAACAATTCTGATATAATATCTGACACTGGGGTCATAAATATGGAAGACATCTCTGATCATTGCCTTGTTGCTTGTAAATTAAAAATTAATAAAACTAAATTTGATTCTAAATTCATCACGGTTAGAGATTACAATCATTTTCATTACCATCGTTTTATTTATGACTTAAACTCTGTTAATTGGCAAATTCTATATAATTTCGACGATGTTAACGTCATGGTACAGTTCTTCAATGATAACATTCTTAAAATGTTCAATATACAGGCCCCATATAAAACTATTCGTATTACTAAACCCCCTGCACCTTGGTTAACTGATAATGTAAAACTGATGATGAAATTACGTGACAAGTATTTCTTAAAATAGGGGATTTAAAACTGATCGTAACTGGAAGGATTATTATAAAGATATGAGAAATTTTGTTAATCGTTCCATTAAATTAGAAAAGCAGACATATTTTAGGCATATTTACAAATACGATTTAAAAAATTTTTGGCATGGGTTGCGTTATTTAAACATAATATGTTCAAAAAAACGAACATCCACTGAAATGTCATATACTGAAGCAGTGAACAGTTTTTTGTAAACCAGTCATCTAATCTCGCTGACAGCATCGGTAACTTTTATTTAGAAATCTTGAACAAATATGTCGACGGTAAGCATCCTAATGCGGTCGCAGATTTCGTGTTTGGTGAAGTTTCTCCTGGCGAAGTTAATGTCATATTACGTGGTCTTTTAAATCCAATGCAGTGGAGTCTGATAATATTAACTTAAATATGATTGATCTAATATTTCCTGATTTAACTATCTATTTCACTTACATCATAAACCCATGGAATTTTTTCCAGACCTTTGGAAAAGAGCAAATGTTTTGCCTGTGCCTAAGGTAAATAATCCTACTGCGCTTAGTCACTTTAGAGTTTAGACCAATTAGTATATTGCTTACTTTATCTAAGGTACTAGAAAAAGTAGTTTATAATCAATTAAATTGATATTTTGTTCACACAGGTATCCTTCCTGCCATTCAGTCCGGTTTTCGTACAAATCATAGTACAATTAGTTCTTTGTTAAATATATCAGATGATATTATCAGACCTAATGATGAAAAGAAAAACACAGTCTTAGTGCTACTAGACTTTAGCAAGGCGTTTGACACTCTGGATCTTGCAATTTTGTGTAGTAAACTTAAATATTTTGGTATTGATGGCGGTGCATTGATGATGATGCAGAACTAGGTACTTACATAACAGATATCAACCGATTGTGCCTCATGGTGCATTTTCCAGTTATAAACCGTTATACGAGTTCCAGAGGGTAGTATTTTAGGTAGTATTTATCTGACTTTAATAGTTTTATAAACTATTCTCAAATACACCACTATGCTGACGACACCCAAATATATTTATCATTCAACCCCAATGAGCTCTGCCATAGATAGTCTTAATTCGGATTTAAAAATAATTGCGGATGTTTCGAAAGCGCATAAGTTGGTGTTGAATGAAAATAAAACTGAAATGTTAATGTTTGCTGCAGGTAAGGACTCCTTAGTTTAAAATAACAATTAATAATAAAATGGTATTGCTTAAACATACATGTAAAATTTTAGCAATTTTCTTTGATTATCAGCTAAGATTCTCTAGTCACGTAAATAATTTAATTAATAGGTCATATGGTAAATTAAAAATGTTATACTTGCATAAAGATTTGCTTGATCCGGGTGTCAAATTAAAGATGTGATTTATTTTGTCTACTCTTGCCTATGGTGACATACTATATTGGCCTGCTCGCAAAGAGACTACTCAAGCTTACAAAAGATTCAGAATTGTTGCATACGCTACTGCTATAAATTAAGGAAATTTGATCATATATCTGAAAAATTTTTAGAATCGGCTTGGCTCATTTTGAATGAAAGATTCTTTCTGCACTTATACTGTTTTACTTAAAAGTTGGTTATATATCGTGAACCATCCTACTTATTTGTCAAATTAGTTAAAGGTTCTCGTATACATTTCCATAATATTCGCCGCAAATCCCTGTTCTCTGTCCCCAAGCATCGAACCTCTTAATTTCAGAGGTCAATTTCGTACAATTGTATTAAACAGTTTAATAAACTTCCAAAGGACATTACGTTTGTACCCAGTATATTTACGTTTCGTAAAAGTGTAAAAAAGTACTTAATTTCTAAGAGACTGTAGAATATATATTTTTGTATTTTTTGTATTAATATTATTATTACTATTATTTTGTATTAATTCAGTTTTTTGATTGTTAATTAATTGTACGGTAGCGTTTCTTCTTTGTAATTATGTTTAAAATGTATGGTTCCGTGGAAGAGCGAGTAATCGAACGCCGCCATTTACCTTGAAAATACTATTTTCTATAAATTTGCTAATTTATAAAGACTAATAAAGGCGATATTTATTTATTTATTTATTTAATAATAAGAAAAATAGTTTCATCTGAACATCCAGATATATTAATATCGAAATTAAACGATATATTTGCAGGGTGTTTTATCTACTGACACAGAACATGCAATCTTAACATATGCCGATTTATGTAAAAATTTTTTCTGGTATGTACCGTTGAAGAAATAATGGCCTCTGAAGATGACTGTTAAATTTTGAAAAACAATAATATTTTAGCAATGCCTTAACTAGAGCAACCAAATTAGCTACATGATTTACGTTTATTGTTATCTTTAATTGGTAAAAATATGAATTTGTTGAAAGCGCAATAAGGGGTAGGGCGTCCTTAAAATGATATCGATTTTTTTATCAGTATGCCAATTATTAAAAAGTTTTACCAGTGTTAAAGGAAATTTAATTTTAAATTTTTTACCTCTTAAAAATTTTTCGAAAAATAACAGTTTTTGAGAAAATCGGGATTTTGTGAAACAGCGTCATTACTAAATTGAATCGGACAAAAAGTGAAGTATGCAGTTTTACAACTAGAAACGAAGATTCTTCTAGCTTTGGCTAACCTTCAAAAATATTACCATTTTCGTTAATAACTCCTGGCAACAGAACAGAAATTAGCTTCATTTATTTCCGCTACCGCTTCATGAATCCTGCCAATAACATCATCTTCGCCAACAGGCACAGTAAAATAAACCTTTTCTTTTACGTATTCCCATAACCAAAAGTCTGTCGGAGTCAAGTCAGGAGACCGGGGATGCCATGGTGTTGGTCCACCCCGTCTAATCCATTTATTAGGAAAACGGCGGTTCAAAATATGTCGTACCTGTAACGTGGCATATGCGAACGCACCATCATGCTGAAACCACATAGTTGCACGTTGTTGCAGAGCAATATCTTCTAACAAACCTGGTAAAATGTTCTCGCAAAAATTACTGTAATTTTCGCCAAAAAATATAGACCTTTGATCCCTATCCCGTAAATACCTATCCAAATATTTACAGACCAACGTCTTTGCTGATTCCGCTGACGTTTTTCATGACGATTCTCATAATGCCAATAATGAAGGATCTGGTGATTGAAAACTTCTTGTTGGTTGAAGTGAGCTTCATCGGTAAATAAAACATTATAGAAAAAATCTGGATTGCGCTGAAATTCTTGTAATGCGGGATGCAGCGTTTGAATTGGCTCTGCATGATACGGATACAAGCTGTACCTTTGAAGACATCTATGGACAGTGGATTGAACATGATGCCTGTTTCTTGATAATAAGCGTGTACTGTTGTTACTTCCTGTTGCCATGTCAATTTTCGAGGCTGACCGGCATACAAAGAACGTTTTGGTGCTATGCATCCTGTTTCCACAGTACGTATTTCTACATTTTAGATTGTTTTGTGATCGGGATGATGGCGATTCGGAAATTGTTCCCTTTACAAACGCTTGGCAGCACGGGCGTTATTGTTATTACAAGCTCCTAAAGCTTTAATCATATCGACATATTTTCTGTTGGTATAAGCAAACCCTGCCATTTTGAACTCAACAACAAATACTAAAAGTCAAATACGTCACTGTCAAGTAAATCCGTGTCAACAAGATTTTTGTCCAGCCAACTTGATTAGCCAGTCGAAAATTGCGCATTTATTGAACTAAAATTAATAATAATTTATTCAAAAACGGCTCCGCTTTCGAGATTTTAGTATTCTACGGCCTCTGGGGAGTAAATTTTGACTTACCCTGTATATATCCAAACCAGAAACAAGGCAATTTTGAGTTAGTTTTTTATAATTTACAAGTTTAAGACATAGCTGAATAAATCGGAAACAACTCTAAATCTATTGGTTTCACAAAAAAAAACAATGTTAGAAATACAATTAATTTTCAGTTCAATGTAACCATCAGTAATCAAAAGAATATTATATATAAAAGCATTATTAAGTACATCCATTTGAGTTTTTATTAACGACTGCTTATTTAAAACTTACATTAAATTTTGTAGAAAATAAAACTGGAAAATAGTAGTAAATTTATTATTAACAGTATCCGCTTATAATTCACCAGTACGAATGATTTTAATTAGTCCCTCGGTGTTATTAGTTTCTATAACATTCCGACAATGACTGATCATAATAGACGACCTCTGCCCAACTAAAATTAATAAATGTCAGTATCGGTATCAGTTAAATTATTAACAGATACATACATATATGAACTATTAAATTTTTACTCATCCAATGAATACAATTACAGCCAAATTTGGATACGTACCTCGTAATCTAGAGGCCTTTTGAATGATTGCATTAATTTTTTTCATAGTTTCTACGCCTTCATTATAGTTTTGCAATCTTATATTGTACCCATTTATGAGCTCCTTATTGACAGTGTTCAGCTCATTGTAATACACAGGCATCTCTTTTCTGAAACCAATAAAAAACTTTTAAAAATAATTCGGTTTCTTATTTAAAATTGTTTGTTATATGTAGAGCTGTCACAATCGGTCCGCTAGCCATTGGCACCGGAGCCGTCATGAAAGCCACGCGATCTGCCTAGCTGTCGGTTTAGTCGCTGATTTCCCTGTAATCGAACGATTTAGTGCTAAAAAACAACAAACAATTCATGCTATGCTGTCTAAAAAAAAATACAAATTTACCGGTAAGTAGCTATGTTATGATGATGTATGATTTTTTAGTTTTTTTTATAAAATTAGTAAAAAAAGCAAGTAATAAATTATGTACTCAGGTCAGCATCAGTAGTAAATTTGTCTAACAAACCAAGTTTAAAATAAATATTAATAAACAATTAAAAAAACACGTATAAAAAAAATTAGCGAAAACCAGAACTCAATTTATGTTTGATTTAATCTTCATACTGATCGCATGTAACCTACCATTTTTTATAGTAAATAATAAAACAATTCATTCGTACTGGTATAAATATAACTCCGAGTTGAAATTACCATGTTGGACCAGCTTGGAAGTAGATTACTTAATTATGCAAATATTATATCAGTAGATGTGAAACGATCGTTCTCTTTTGCTGAAACAAAGGTAGGAACATACCTGATGATGCGATCTATAACGGATCCCATCCAGATTGTGGAACCGATGGCAACGACGCGTAAAACAATTTACGTATTTCACAATGCTACAATAACAAATCTTATAATCATTGTTTACTTTAAGGTGGCTGATCCGCACGCCTTTGGTGCGCGGCAAATTATGACAGCTCTAGTTACATGTATTATTTCATCCAAACAAAAGTGATCGCCTTTTTGCTTCAAGCCCAACATCAAAAACTAAACTATTTTAGTCACAATGAAAATAAGATACAATGTATATTTATATAGATTATTATTATTACACATTACCTCTGACATTTGACACATATCTTTGTTCATCATAAGTTTGTTTTCTCAAATTCCGTCATCAAAAGTAATTTGTTTTTAACTTTCTTTCATAATTTTCATACCTCATACCCCGCTGCTGGCCAAACACGCAGAATAACTTATTGTATTGACATTTAGATTCACAAAGTAAACACTGTGCTTTTAAAAAATCGTAACAACTACATTATATTAAAAACTTGAAATAATTTAAAAAATATTATAAATACGGGATGTAAGAAGTTTGACTGTCATTACTTCAGCATGAGATTGAGTAATCATAAATGAACAAAAAAGTTGTATATTACAGGGGCGTAAGATTAACAGTTTTCAAAATACAGCGAGTATTAATATTGGGGAGTTTCATGACAACGTGACAACAGCCAGCGCTTAATTTACTATTACACAGCTAATGCATACCACGTGTGTACGCGGTAAACTTGTCCTACGGAAAAAATGTAAACAACTACATATTATTGCGAAACATTTAGTAAATTTCAAAACAATTGTTTTCCAGTTTTTAAATAAATAAAATAAAATGTATCGATTTTGTAGTACGAAGATACCTAGTGTTGTGCTTAAATTTTAGCTCGAATTTTAGTAATTATGAATCTCTTAAAACAGGAACTTAACTTTTAATCAAATTATGAATTTGAAAAATATGTAATTAAAGTACTCAATGATTCACGTCGTCCAGATAATCATACGTATTAAAAACAATTTAGGTACTTACCAAAAAGCAAAATTCAGTAATTTTTAAACGCACAAGTATAAAACAAACTACATCATATGCTCAAAATGTCCACCACTATTTTCTATGCACGCATGACATCTTCGAATCCAATATTTGCGCACTCGCTGGAAAACACCTCAAAAACAGAAAATAGCGGTACGCAGAAAACAGTCCGATACGGCCGAATTCCAGATACCAACTGAATTGTGTAATTGTGGACAGGTTAGTACCTCGTGTTAATCGTCGCGTCGTTGTCACATTGCTCGATATGAATTTTATCGAATTTTAAATTTATTACAACTTTTATTTTTTAGAATTAAGGATAAAGAAGTTCAGAAAAGTGATAAACATTGTATTTTATGGTATTCTATGCACGCAGTTCTGTCAATATTCCTTAATTAATCGAACTTTTGTACATCAAGTTGAAGATTTTGATAATTTTTTTCTCGGTAATGGTTGAGTTTGGAACTCATGTCACATAAGGTTTTCTTGTTTATTTTAATGTATTCTGTCGTCTGTTAAAATTAAGGTAGTCAAACTTCTAACACCCTGTATATCAGATTAGTAGTTTTATTTAGTATTTATTTGGTTTTATAAAATTAATTCTATTCTGCAGAAGGCTAAAAAACTGATCCCTACTAAAGTTACATCCCATATTATGAATAAAGAGTACAATTTTTATTAAAGAACTACTGCCATCTTTCTTTTTTTATATTTCTATGCAAGGTTTCATCCTTTATTTATCATTATTTTCACTGCAGATGCAAATAAAATTTTTAATAATATGGGTTTTACTTACATATCATTCAGTCTACTGTCTTCTGCTCTTATAATAAGATTCCTAATTTGTCCCAACCTATCAGCCACATCTGTGCTTAATCTCAGCCGAGCATCCTGTATGTCAGTCAGCTTCTCCATCAATGCCTTCAGATTTTGTTCCTCATTTGGAAATGAAGCTCTCGACTCCAAATTATCAATATTCAAATAAACCGCCAACGACTGCACAAGATCAGCAGCCAAAAACATGTTGTTAGTGTAAATGGTTACTTTACCAGATATTTCAAACATCATCACCAAGGGAGAATCGTCTCGTAGGCATTTCAAGTTCAGAGTCAGATTGGGACCTGAGTCAAATTCAACGTCAGAGGGGAACAGAAAGTTTTGATTGATCCACATGCATATCCTCTGCAGACGGTCATTCACTTTGAAGTGTACAGAACCCTCTGGTTTAACTTGTTCGCTGATTTCTTTAAGGGCATACATGGAAAAACGCGGGAGTTGTCTGGTTATCTCGAAGACGTGGAACTGGATACTATTCGGATATCCAACTAAAGCCTTTAAGAAAGTAAACTTATATTAATTTAGAACTATTTAGAGCTTAAATAACATAAACTGTTTACAGAAAAGATTGAACTAATTGTATGTTTCAGATTTTAACATTGAGAATGTTTAAACAATCAGTAGTGTTAGGAAAATATATATGTGTAAAGGGGCGTATAAACTTTCAAAGCTACGCTGGGTGTAGGAATGGTTCGATCGAAGTGATCTTGGTCTTTGTGTAGATTGGAACTTTCTGCGTTAAATAGAAGTAATCCGTTCTACCGAGATCAGCGAAGCGAAAGTCTGCGCTCCTTGAAAGTAAAAAAAAAAACAATTTCTGAAATATAATCCACTAGCGTTTCATTCAATGAGCTTCTTTCTAAAGGGAATCCAAGAAAGTAGACAAACGGATTAAGTGTTTGGCAAAACAGGGTGATGTTGTCAAAACATAGAACAGAAACAATTCTTGAATGTTATTTAAGCTCCTTCTCTAATACAATTCTATGTTAGGAAACGGTATCTACAATATTAATGAATAATTAACCTTAATGTGTATGTCCACAGGATTATCCTTAGGCAATGTCAGCGGTATCGACAGCTCTGAGCTCAATTTGGACAGAGGTGGATGAACCACGTGTGTCTCACCTTTAAAAATGCCTTCAGCAAAAATTATCACTGACTTTATTATGGTGGAGTTGTTGGTCGATATGTAGACCTCAATATGAGGCTAAAATAAGATTTTTTATATTAACGTAATCTGAACACTCTCTTTCATGAGAATAAAACAGACATTTGTAAATCGCATAGGAGAAACGTTGTACAAATGTAATAATTAACTAATTCTACATACCTTGGTAGCAGCATCATTAGTATTAATAGCAATTTGCAATCGTGTGCAAGCTGGTATTACGCCACTATTTTCATAACTTTCAGTTTCATTGACAGCATTTTCGTTGTATTTCATATTGTTTTCGTAGTGTTTCAGTTCCATAATTAGTGACTGTTTTTGAGCTAGAAGCTCTCTTACTATATCTTGTTCATTTCCAGAACCATCTACACTACTAGACAAGGTTTTTGTAGTTGTGTAACCACGAACTAAAATATTATTATGACAATAACAAATAGTAGAATAGTAAAATTACACACTTAGCACGAAAAGTGATATACCTAGATACAGTTTTACATAATGTACGATTATTTAATTTATTATTAATGAGTTTTCAATAATGAATATGATATGAAATTACCTTCTCCTTCGCTGGCGACGCAGATAATGTCTGCCTTCCCTATGGACCTGTAATCTCCCTCAACAATACCCGAAATACCGGAACTCATGGAATCTTTGAACAGTACTTCTCCTGTTTTAATAGCCCTGCAATCAATTTTGCCATTCGACCATCCTGTTATCAACTGCATCGAAGACTGACCCAATAAATCGTATGCACGCATGTCTATAGCGAAATTTTTTGACTAAAATGTAACAATAATAATTCTTCTAGCAACAAACACTTGATTGTGATCATTTTGCTTTACCTTAACTCTCCACAACCTTACATCTTGTTCGTACACACCAAGGGTCCCGTTTGAAACCGAATAAGCAAATCGATTTTCTGGTAAAACCATCAAATTTGTCACCACTTCTGTTTCAACATGTTCAGCTATGACTTGGTCTCCCTTGAACACTCGAATGTAGAAGTCTTCTGAACTTACAACTAACTAAAAATACACTGGTTGTACTTTGATTATTATAAAAATAATCAATGGGTACCTCGTTTAACCCATCTTTGTTATAGTCTATTAATATCATAGATGTGACAATGTCTCCGATTGCAGTCCAGAATACTTCGTTTCCTGTATGGTCGTAACCACGAACTGAAGAGTTTCCTCCTACCAGGACAATAGGTGACTTACTATCTCCAAACGATCCAATAGTGACAGATTTGATTCCATCTTCACAATCTTTATAAAAGACGTCTTTGTTATCATGGACGTGATACACAAGTATGTGAGTGCTTGTACCTGAAAGTAATAGTGACACAAAAAGTAAATAAAGTAAATAAAAATAATTATAGTTAAGTTTTCTTATAGGACCATAAGTTACACTTTCGGCGAATATAGGGATAAGATTGTCTACCTATAACTAAAATATCTTTCTCATCATTTGGTAGCAACTGTCCGGTGGTTAATGATGTTATGGTATGATTGATATGTAACGTTGCAAGTTCCCTGTTACTTTCCGATTGTTGTAACCTGCCAGAGCTCGAAGTGTTCCTCCTATGAGGGCTATGTATAAGAACCTAAAAGTAAGAATTGTTAAACAAATTTGGTTTGGAATATACTTNGGTCGTAACCACGAACTGAAGAGTTTCCTCCTACCAGGACAATAGGTGACTTACTATCTCCAAACGATCCAATAGTGACAGATTTGATTCCATCTTCACAATCTTTATAAAAGACGTCTTTGTTATCATGGACGTGATACACAAGTATGTGAGTGCTTGTACCTGAAAGTAATAGGGACACAAAAAGTAAATAAAGCAAATAACAATAATAATTATAGTTAAGACTTTCTTGTAGGACCACAAGTTACACTTTCGGATAAGATTGTCTACCTATAACTAAAATATCTTTCTCATCATTTGGTAGCAACTGTCCGGTGGTTAATGATGTTATGGTATGATTGATATTTAACGTTGCAAGTTCTCTGTTACTTTCCGATTGTTGTAACCTTCCAGAGCTAGAAGTGTTCCTCCTATGGGGGCTATGTATAAGAACCTAAAAGTAAGAATCGTTAAACAAATTTGGTTTGGAATATACTTAAGGTTCTCATCGTACAATTCTATTTCTAATTATTTTCACAAAGTAATATGACGGTTTTTGAACATTTTTTTTTTCAGGTACACATTGTACACAGCCTTGATAAATGTTTAGAAGTCACGTGACCGCCGAGCTTAGGCGACCCAACATTGCACGATTGGTACTGGCAACAAAAATTCCATAGATGTTGGCGTCACTAATATTATCGTTTACAATGACCAATGACAAACTGTTTTCTTTACGTTGGAGATAATATAATCGCTGATTGATTGAATAGAAAGGAAATAAAATTATTGTTCCAAACAAAATTTCTGATCACGTGGCTTCTAAAGTAGGATCGTATTCGATGCAAAGTAGAGCAAAAAATTGTCGGTCTTTTATCGAGGAAAATCGTGTCATCATATTTAGGAGGCAAAATAAAATTGAATGTAAAATCTGAAATACCACTGCATACGCATTGTGTTCTGGTAGTAGCTGTAGTCATCCAGGTGCATCGAGTTTGCGAAATGGTTGGTTATATGTCAAATACTAACCTGGCGAGCTTGGTCGTAAATCAGAGACTGCCTCCAAAAAACAAGTAAATAGTGGTGCGTACAGAGGTAAAATGTGGATGATATGTGGAATTTAAAAAACAAATTGGATTTATAATAAATTACATTTAAAATAAATAGTTTATGAAAATAAAGGATTTTTTATAGGAACAGGGTGCCAGACGTGAACTGATCCCTTTATCCCTTCATAATGCATAAATAAATTTTTACACCCCTTATAACCGTACTGCACTGGATCCCTGGACAAGCAATGATTTATTACTTTGCATCGAATATGATCCTACTGTAGTCACTTATTAAGTCTCTGTAGCAGATAATGATCTAACATTTAAAATAAAAATAGACATCTTGAATGTTTATTTTTATATTTTTAATAAGTAAATTCAGTTTACTTTATTGTTTTCAGTGATTTAAACTGACCTTATCTGTAGTAGTAGCTGCAGTAACACAGGGATGTGTGCCATCATATTTACCCAATGTAACTAGGCCTGGCACAATTTTATAATTCAATTCTAAGGTGAAAACAGGTCTTACGAGCTTATCCATTGAGCATACTGACTAGTTCGAAAACATACCTTTTAAATACAAACAACTGGGTTGCTAAGAAGATATTGATTCAGTTCTAATTTAACTCAAGTAAAAGCAGCCAACAAAATATTTTTTTGACACCACTTTTTTACAATTACCAATCAATTAATTTAAGATCTGTTTTATATTATTTTTTACCTAATATTTTCTGAATTAAAAGGAGTATCTTCATAAATTCGAATTAGAGAAGCATCGTCACATCTACCTTTAATATGTAGGTTTCTGTTTTAAATTGTTAGTATGTCCTTGTTCAAATATAATTTTCAAGAAGGAATATGCAGAATGTTTAATAATAATAATAATTAATTATACCCATTTAACAGATATGATATTTTTACCAAAAAGTATCATGTGAACGTGGGTGGTAGTTCGTTTCGTTTACAAGATATAGGGTGTTGAAATCATAAAAAATATACAGTATGTCCACAGAAAGGGTGTTGAATAGGTAAAATTTTCTTATTTTTAATTTTATCGGAAAAAGTACCTCTTGATAAAATATTTTGCTGGTTCATAAAGTAAGATTGGAATGGAAAAAATTAACATTTCTTGTACGGGGTGTTCAAAAAATTGAAAAAACTTTTAATTGTTCCAGGGTTAAGTTCGGTTATTTTTTTTCTCTTTTTCCCTTTTAAACTTTTTTAATTTTTCTATCCCAGTCTTACTTTAAGAAGCAGCAACATTTTTTTTCAGGGGTAACTTTTTTCGATAAAAAGAAAAATAAGAAAGTTTTTCCTGTTCAACATATTTTCTGTGGACATACTGTATATCAGACGTTCCGAAATATTTAAAGATGTTTGTTATAGGGTGATGAAACTTGAGCAACCGATTTATCTAATCAATGGTCAATTAATTGAATTACTAAGGAAAAATTTCTCTTATATTTAGCTCGAAGAACGAACTAATTTATAGTTCTGATTTTTTTATATTAAGGCTAGCTAACTACACAGTTCAGTAGATCTAAAATAATTATTCCTTACATAAAAATAATTTATAAGAAATTTGTTAGAAAGAGAATGTGTCAAAATTTCAAGAAATTGTTGAGGTAGAAATTGTTAATTTTGTAAGGAACTAGCTCCTAAAAAATATCAAAATTTCTACGCCAATGATTTTTGAACTTTGAATCATTACGTTATATTTAGAAGTGCATTTCTAACAAAAAATTCTCTTACACTATTTTCTGGAAGGAATAGTCTTAGAGTTATTTTAAACAAGCTCATTTTAATATTTATAAAAAGATCAGAGCTCTAAATCGGCTTGTTCTTCGAGCAAAATGTAGGAGACGATTTTCTCAGAAATTGGCATTCTGATACTCAATACTCATTGGCATCGAAATTCTGAGGCTCCTATTGGTACTGACCACTGGAATTTCCGCCTATGATTAGAATATTTTTAGTCAACTTTGTGGGTATTTACTTCCACGTAGGTAAATAGTGGCCCAAGTTTTATCAGCCTATATTTTTATCTAATTTCAATACCCTGCATCTTGAAAAAGAGCTTTGACTCACGTACAGATGAAACTTTTTGTTTAGAATACTGGTGTACCTATATTGAGACATAATAGTAAAAAGTAAAATACACTAGGTACATTTTTAAATTATTTTTATTATTTAACTTATATTTTACAACAGTCTATCTTCATTGCACTACATTAAATGCTATAATTCGTGCTGCCATATTTATAGCTGAGATTCAAAATGATTTAAATTGAACATGAAAATAATTAATGTTTTACAAAAAATATTTTCACATAATCAAGATCCGTACAGAATCAAAGTATATTGTTATTTTTTATATAGCTTGTCCCATTTTAATCGATCATTCCGAATAACTTTGCAGGATGACCTCCAATTGAAAAACTGAACAAAAGTTGTAAGGTTTTAAAGGCGCCGTACGATAATGACCTTGCTATTGACCCAGAGGTCAAACTTAGGGGTCATTTGGAGGTGAACTTCATAATTTCAAAGAAACCTCATTTGTTCTATGGACATGGAAACAACAGGAAATTTTACACTGTAAAAAAAAATCGGTATGAGTGAAAGCAATAAAGATTCGGAGTGAATCAATTGAGTTAAATTATTGAGTACATTTTCACTCAATATTGGGTATTTTGATCATTTTACTCATTTGTGATTTATTTAAACTAAAACTGAGTACTTTCACTAAAATATAGGTACTACTTAAATAAATTCTTCACGTACTCATATTTGGTGCACTTGTACCTAAATCAGAGTAAATGTCCCACCCTTTTTCATATCCAGATGCATTGTCTTTGTCTGTTCCCATCGTCCCATTAGGCTATCTCGTAACTGTGGCGTGGTGAATGGGAGTATGGTGTATGGTGTGCTTTGGAGTTGGTTTATCTGGTTATTCTAGTATAAACGGACAGTTAAATTTTCATGTATAAATACGTACGTATTCGTTACGTATAAAATAGGTTATGGCAATTTATTTATTCGATCAATGAACCAATCGGGACCTAAATTATTGTTCCTAAAACAAATATGTGTTGAAACCACTATGACTATGATTTAGTAGTTTATGACAATGATATTTAAATTAAAATTTCAATAAAATATAAAGTGGTGCAAAATCACTCCAAACGTTAATAATATGGAAGCATTTATTAAATAAATTGTACACATTAGTAGACATAATTTCAAATAACATGGCTTTTACCCAAAAATTATATAAATTTAATAAATTACAAAAAGTTATTACAAAATACCGATTTTCATCTCTTAACTTCAAGGGTTAATATATACTAAATGTAGATTTGATACATTATTTTTACAATATCTCTCCTAATTTGAAAGTTCATCCTTTTCTATATAGCGTCTAATTAATTTCAGCACTGTATATCCTAAGTAATCATTTATGAGTGATTTATTTTTGCACTCAATTAATTAAAAACCAAGTCTGAGTAAAAAATGACTCAATAATAGTTAAATTTAAATCATATTAGAGAAAAAGTCAACTCTAAATTCAGCGGTCGATAGCCGTACGGTTTAAGGCGTCAGTACTTAAATCGATGTGTGCTATCTGCCCGGGTTTCGAATCCCGCGGCCGGTAGACCGTAGATTAGCTNTTATGCCAAACGATAGGTCGATAGCCGCACGGTTTAAGGCGTCAGTACTTAAATCGATGTGTCGATCTGCCCGGGTTTCGAATCCCGCGGCCGGTAGACTGTAGATTAGCTATGCTTGTACGGAGGATTGGCACCCTCTGTGCAGGTATGGTAGGGTGGAAGAATGTTGGCTTGGGTCAATGTGAGAGATTGACACCGGTTGGCATTTGACCACTCCCCTAATTAATGAGGTTTTCCAGGTTTCCCTCATTCCTGCACTGAATGGTGGTTAGGGCTTACCAACATAAGTCGTTCCTGGGCGCAAATGCGGCCTGCTTAATAATAATATGCCGCCTCCTCTCCCGCCAAGTCTCCTACTTCTGTGCTAATTCTCGTGGTTAGAATGAGGAGTAGAGATATTATAAATTGGTTTTATATACTCAGAATAGAGTCAAAATTCAATCAATTGATAGTTAGCAGCAACTCGGATTTGAGTAAAACTCATTCATTTCTGATGCAAGTTTCACTCAGTTGTACTCATACTAATAGAGTGAAAATTTCACTCAATTGGGTGTAGACAGAAATTGATACATTGTTAAATTGAGTGAAATTTATTTACAGTGTACTTTCAAAGATGTAGCTTTCTGACTGAAATGTTTACATTTTATGGCATAGGTTGATTAATTTTTGTTTTAAATCGTGACTCACATTGAGTCCTGGGGTTAAATTTGGGGGTCATTTAAGGGTTAACTTTGGATTTGGTGTTTCTAGGGGTCCAACTGATGCAGGGCATTTTTGAACATGATTTTTTTTCTTCTTCATCTTTGGATAGAAAGGAAATTATTCGTCTTGATCGATTAAAATAGGACACTCTATATATGGCAGAATTATTATTGTCATTGCGTGTTAGATCAATTAGGTACTTCATTACGCTGGTCACTCATTCATTTATAATTTCAATTTTCCACTAATGATGTCATCGTAAACGTCAGATAATGGGACGTAAGTTGACTTTTTTGCTTCGTAAAAGTACAGGGGATCGGTAATATCGTGTATGTTAAAACCCTTCTTTTGTAGTTCCATTTTCTTTACTTTGAATGTACCCGTCATGGGCAACGCATCCGTGATCCTTAAAAATAAGGGAATAGCGTATCCTGGAATGTGAGATTTGAGACCCTGCGCCAATTCGTTTAAATTTACTGTTCTGTCCTTGTCCACGATGGCTGCCATTCCAGCTCTGCCTTCGCTGCCAGGGACCTAAAATTTTTGTTTGTATTTTAGATGGATTGATCCAATTGAAAAACTGAAGATTTAATTTTACTGTGTTAATGAGTTCAAAAGATTCTTACCTCAACTCCATAAACAACTGAATCATTTAAGCCAACTACTTTGGCTATAACTGCTTCTATTTCATTGGTAGCGACGTTCTCTCCCTTCCATCTAAAAATTGAAACACTTGTTAAAAGTCAAAGTCATTTATGTCAAAGGAAACCTGCCATTCAGTGCGACCAGAATTTAATTCAGTTATGTGGAAACATAACAACACATGCATTTTTTTTTCAGAATTGCCGTTGTCATGTAGAAAATGACACTGACCAAGTAAAATGTACCATTTCATTTCAGTATTTTAAATATTTTTAGATATGTATAAAACTTGTTCGGCTGCAATTAAGATTATCGATGGGAAGAGAGAAAAAATGTTATTTTCATATTGATTAAGCCATGAAAGAACCTTTAAAAAGCCAATTTAGAAATATTTTCCGTTCCGTTCCTGTTATCTAGGGAATGCACGTTTCTGCATTCCATTTATTTATTGTTAGTTAGACAAACACGTCACAAGAAAGGATGGGTTGAGACGTGTACCAGACCAGTGTAAGTATAGTCTTTCCGAAGTCAGTTGAACATGTATAAAAACGCCTAGCAATAAAATTTAATGAGTTTCATAGGCATCCCTAAAAAAGTTTTCTGCTAAAAGTAAACAATTATAATAATTTGTACATAATGTGTAGAAAATTTCTATTATATGTTCATTTGGCCAACAACATACTTTAATTATTTATGTCCTTTAACAATTTTATTATGTTGATGGTAAATTTCGTTTTGTTCCGTTTCAGAAGGTTTCCAAAATGCCATGTTGTATTGATATTGGTAAACAAAATGTCCTATTTATTTCTCCCTTTCGCAATTGTAATATGAATGATTAATAGAAGGTGCCTATAATAAATTAAAATTACCTGAATCACACCAAATTCTGCATTGCTGTACTGCACTGCTAGGCAATTTGTCGACCACTTGTCAACAACTGAGATTTATTGCCCAGTCACCCTGTGTGACTGTTTTATACGTCGTTTGTCTGCGACCAGACCTGTATATGGGTATGGCTAAATAATATGGGAACGTGTTTTTTTAATATTTCAATGCTAAGTTGCTGCGTCAGCAACCTGGTACATACTGGCAACCTCTTGGTTCTTCAATTGAGATCGGAAAGACTATACCTCATAGTATTTTGAACTAACTTTAGCCAGTGACTGGAAAAATATGGTCCACTGTCCAGCCCACTTTTTTATGTGTTATTAAAACGATAAATGTTTGTGTAGGTATATTTCCTGAGCAAAAAAGTATATTATTTCCCGAAGAAAAAGTAAAAAGAGCATGGCAAGTCTGTTCACATTGAAAATAAGTACCAAACCAAAGCGAAGAAAATTGAAATTTGTTCTCATTAGTTATCTTCTGTTTCATTACTGTACTATCTTCGGAGAATTTGAAAGTTACTTTACATAAGCAGTTTGTTGTATTTTATATAATGCTCTGTAGTTAAGTTTACATGAATCTGTTTTACAAACGAATTCCAAACTAAACAATCGATTGAACTACTCGAAAAAGTAATATGAGAATTCATACATTTTTTTGAAATGTAATTATTGCTTTAACTTTTAACCCATTTATTAATTGAGGAAAGATGTAGTTTTGGGAAAAAAATCGGTCGAAATTACTAAGCTCGCCAAGGGTCAAGAGAGGAGAAAAGAAAAGGGCATTGAAAAGTCTTACAAATGCTGTTTTTGTTTGAAGTCGATAAAACCAACCAATTTCAAGAAAATCAATATACAGGGTGGCCAAATGAAAACGAAATAGAGCCATTTTCAGGAACTGCGTCAAGAATATAAATAATTAGTTACATTTTTCTTCATTACTTTACTTCTTTTCTTAAATATATGACGTTACACGCTAATCCAAATACCATCTATAACTCTATTATGTCAGCCGACGTCGTTTCGTTGCCGAACATACCACAACCGAGAGAAAATGCGTATCGCTCCATCAAATAATCTTATTCAGTTTCTCGCTTTAGTTTACTGGTTTCTGCTTGGTTTTCAGATTAATTTTTATTTAATTTTTGTGGCAAATATTTGTACTAATACGAAAAATGTTCCGAAAGTGCACATGTGTAGATTTCCAGATGCGCCTGCTAGAAGGTAAAAATGGATATTGGCATCATCTAGAAAAGATTTTTCGTCGACAAAAAAGTTGTAAAATGTCCATGAAAAGCAGCAATTCTCACATAACAGCGAGGCTTAGGTAAATGCCACTATCGCCTTTTCTCTTATTTCGCCTTAACATATTATTTTAAGTTTATTTTAAGTTAAATACGACGTATGTGTTATATGTCTTTCAATTCCATATAAAGTTTTCAAAAAGTGTAGCATTTAACAACTGCCTCTGTATTTACCTAAAAGTGTCTCCTGTTCTGTCTTTAAAGTAGTAATAACCAAGCTCATCCTGCACCAGCAGATCTCCAGAATTGAAATAAGCGTCTCCTTTCTTGAAAACGTCTCTAATTACTTTACTGCTTGTCGCCTTTTTATCAGCGTAGCCGGAGAAGTCATTGAGACTCCTACGGGGATTGATTTTTCCAATAAGTATGCCATCTTCTCCAACAGGGCATCGCACGCAGAAGCCCTCTTCGTTTCTGACGGGCTCGTGAGTGTCTTCATCGCACTTTATTAGCGTTACGGGATACAAGGCGTAGGCGTATCTCGGGACGAAACCCACTGAGCCAACGGTGTTGTCGATGTTCACTGTAACAAAGAAAGAAATGTGGAAGTCAAAGATGTTTTGGTTAGTTTAAATTATTCGTTAATTTAATTAAGATTATTTGTTGCAACGACACGTTAATTTTGTCTTATAATTTACATTACTGACATTAAAAAATTTGAAAATGATGGTAATTCCACAAGCGTTATTGTGCCTGTTGTGACTTTGGTTTTGTTACAAATATTAACAAGTCAGACAGGGTGTTTTGTAACGAATAGATCATACTGTAATGAAAGGTTCTTGGAATCAAAATATGCCGATCTAACCTAACTTACCTTGCAAGGTGCAAAAGATAATAATAACAAATACAGAAGTAACAAATAACCGTTAAAAAATCAAATTATCTACCTTAGGTCTGCCAAAGATGAGCTTTGTTGTCAACTGGTTACAAAGTTATTTTCAAAATTGTTGATTGAGAAAAACGGGTAGCTTTCGCCCCCCCATTATTGAATTTGTCGACCAGTAGTTCACACGGTTAGACAAGAAGGAGACATTTTATGAGGGTGGTCTGAAAAGTTTCCGACCTCAACATGAAGATGGCAGCACTCGTAAATAAAAGCTAGTGAATTTCGTTGTTCATCTGTTGACAGTTACTCACCAAAGTTTCAGCCATTTTGGACGCGTAGTTGTTATGTAACAGTCGTTTGAGTGAGTTGATGTGAGTGTTTTTATGAAAATGGACAAAATCGAGTATCGAGCTGTCATTAAATATTTGTTTTTGAAAGGCAATACGCCTACGCAAATCAAAGATGAGTTGGATTCTGTGTATGGGGACTCTGCACCATCATTTACCACAGTGAAATTTTGGGCAGCTGAATTTAAACATAGCCGTAAGAGCTTGGGAGACGATGAACGTTCGGGATGTCCAAAAACTGCAACTACCGACGAAAACATCGCCAAAGTTCACCAAATGGTGCTAGACGACCGCCGAATTAAAGTGAGTGAGATAGCAGAGGTTATGAACATGTCAAAAGAACGTGTTTGTCACACATTAAATCAACATTTAAACATGAGAAAGCTGTTCGCGCGTTGGGTGCCGCGTTTGCTCACGTTAGACCAAAAACGTGTTCGAATGAACATTTCCAACGCTCTGTTGGCGCAGTTTAGCGCAATAAATCCGAGTTTTGGCGCCGATTAATTACTGTAGATGAAACTTGGATACACCATTATACGCCCGAAACAAAAATACAGTCCAAACAGTGGACTGCAAAGGGGGAACCGGCTCCAAACAAAGCAAAAACTGTTTTTTCTTCTGGGAAAGTGATGGCGACTGTTTTTTGGGATAGTCAAAGAGTTATTTTAATCGATTATCTTCAAAAAGGAAAAACCATTACAGGGGCATACTACGCATCACTACTTGACAAGCTGAAGGCAGAACTTGCGGAAAAACGGCCACATTTGCAGAAAAAGAAAATCCTGTTTCATCAAGACAAAACAGCGTCTCACACTTCAGCGGTTGCCATGGCGAAAATCCACGAATTACGGTTTGAACTGCTTGACCATCCGCCTTACTTAGCAGATCTAGCCCCAAGCGACTTCTTTTTGTTCCCTCATCTAAAAATTGCGCTCGGAGGACAGAGATTTTCGTCAAATGAAGAGGCAACCTTCGTGAACAATTATTATGCAGAAAAAAACGCCGAGTACCTACTATTTGGACGGGTTACAGAGATGGGAGCATCGCTGGGAGAAGTGTATAGAGTTACAAGGAGACTATGTTGAAAAATAAAAAAAAAATTCTGAAAAAATGTCTTGCATTTTTGTTAGGTCGGAAACTTTTCAGACCACCCTCGTAGATATGGTTGAGGAAAACCCAAATATCAGTAACCTATAAAAACTTTCTCAAAAATGAAATAAATAAAGCTGTTGTGCACTGGAAAAAAGTTGTGGCGAAGCATTTCTATTGTGCTTTATTTATTTTTGAATTATTATTAAAAACGTGATTTTAAAAAAGCTAAATATTAGGAACAAGCAAACTTCAAATTACTGACAATAAAGCTTGTCTCTAGTAGGCCTAAATTACATAACTTTATTGGTTACTTCTTATTTGAATTTGAATTTAGCATCACTACAAACTCCCTTAGATTGAAATTAGTCCAAATATATAATTGTGTCAAAAGAAATAGAAGAAAACTGATCTTTAACCCTCCATATGGTTGTAATTAATCGGCCTACTTTGACATCAGGAACCTCCCATTACAGTAAGGCCTACTCGTTACAAAACACCCTGTATAATATCGCGCACTGATATTAATAAAACGTTTTGCTCATTGCTATGCAAATATAGTTGCTGTTCAGAAATGCCACTGCATTTTTGCCTAAAACTAAAACCATATTTAAACATAACATTTTATTCATATATTCTCGAAACTATAATTTTTTTTGCATCTTATATTTTTTTGATATACTATAAAAAAAAAAGTTATAATATCTCTCAGACAGCAAAACAAATAAACAAATTCATTTAAATTTAGTCAAGTGGAAAATAATGGAAATTAAATGTATAAAATGCGTACCTAATTTATCAATTTAACATGTCTCCGTTGCTATCTATTAGATGTTTGGCAGATAGACATTTTTTAAATTTAAAGTAACTACTATATTTTCTATCTTTGAGAATAATAAATTCCTCAAAAAATTAAATCTACCTACCTATATTCTCTATCTTTGGGAATAATACATTTTCCAAAAAAATATATCTACCTACCGCAATGAACTATTAAGGTGCGTATACATCTGCGCGCCGAGCAACCCGCGCGGTGTGCGCGCCGCGCGTTCGTTGCTCGTCCAATGTTCGTTTGAATCATTCATTTTGAAGAACCTTCCGCGATCCAAAGAAAACCCACGAACATTTTAGTAGACATTTTGCATTGTAGATGATCATGTTTTTGTCGCGCGATAAAAATTACGCCGTTCCGGTGATGGCACACTATCCTGTTAAAAAAACGGAATGGTACCGAGCTTATGATGTCGCAAGCAATAAGCGGTCAATTTTACTCGAATGTCACCTTCTGACTTCGAGAATCTGCTGCAGAAGATTGGTCCTCATATTTCCAAAGAAGATAGTTATTTCCGCACTGCAGTTTCCGGTCAAGACAGGCGAGTATTAATATTTGTTGCTCACAATTTGTTTAATTGTTGTTTATAACTCGCTGTTTAATTTTCGGTGACAATAGGAACAAACCTTTACATTAAAAAAAATTCATCAGTTCATCAAAAATTTATGCGTGACAGCACCTCGCCATTCAAAATATATTTTTCAGCTTTTGTTCGATATAATGTTCGTTGAAACATGATAAAATGTACAGATTTTTTTTTAATGGTTGACACTTACTTATTTTACGCCGACACAGTTTTCCAGAATTTTAAAGTTTAATCCTACACTTTTTCGATGTTTCAGAAAATAACTTTGATATAAAATAATATTCGTATTCGTTAAAAGAAATCGCAGTTTCATCATGTTCCGTTGAGGAGTCATTAACTACAAGGGCGTTCCAAAGTAAACAGGATTTTTTAAAAATAAGAACTGAAAGTTTTTTTGGCAAAACCGATTTATTTTATTGAAAATAGCCCCTCCCGACTCAATACAAGGATTTGCACGGTCCAAAAGCATGTCGACCGAGTGTTTTAGATCGTCAATTGGGATGTCCTTCAGGATGTCGATACAAGCCTTTTGGATGGCTTCTGTGTCCATCAAACGCTTTCCTTTCATCGGCAAATCATTTTCGGAAAAAATAAAATTTGCACTGTGCCAAATCAGGTGAATATGGCGTGTGGTTGACAGTTAAAATGCGATTTTTAGTAAAAAAAATCAGTCACTACTGTTGATCGATGAGATGGCGCGTTATCGTGCAACAAACGATGAATGAGATGCACCAAACGCTTCAAAAAGCCAAGATATAATTGTGCAAAGGTTTGGTCCAGTGGAATGAACTCTTTGTGGACAATAAACTTGGAATCGTAAAAGCAAATCAACACTGTCTTCACTTTTGACTTCTCCGAACGAGATTTTTTGAGTTTTGGCTCGTCTGGCGCCTTCCACTGGGCATTTTGAGGCTTGGTTTCTGGATTATATTGTTAACACCATATTTTATCACTAGTCACAATATTGTAAAGGAGGCTTTTGTCCATTTTGGCCTCTTTGATGTCCTTCAAATGTTGAATTCGGATCAATTTTTGGTCGTCAGTTAATTTATGGGGAACAAATCACTTTTCGGTAATCCAAATGTTCGGTAAAAATGCGATAAATTGACGTTTTTGATATGCTCAATTCCAATTCCATGAATTTCAATGAAGATCTTGGGTGAACTTTGACGATTTCATGCACAGTTTTGATGGAATCTGTGGTGATCACAGATTTCGGTCGGCCAACATGTTGCTTATCGTTTATGTCCTTATATAAACTTAGTTCATCGATTAAAACATTTTGGTAAAAGTTTTAGCAAGTTTAAAATAAAATTTAATGTTAGCTTTTTGTTCGATGCTCATTTTTGTACCGATGACACAAACATATTGTGATTTCAGACGCAGTAACTTCGCTCCGTTCAAATATTATGAAATTTTGAAAGTATATCAATGAACGATCTACCTTTCCAACGCATGTAATTGCCCATAGATGGCCTCACTAGGAAATACCTATTATTGAAAAGTCCTGTACTATGTCCTGTACTTTGGAATACACTTTGTATATCTCCCTTGATAGCGCCATCAGCGTGAGCCTTAATGCAAAACGTGCAACTAGTCAATTTCACGGATTGTTCACTGTATTTTTAACCTAATATTGCAGATAATATAGCTATGCATTTAGGTATTTTGTCTGTGATAATATTGACTGACTCGAATCATGGAATCTACGTTGCATATTTAAAAAGATATGAATTTCTGAATGTAAAACAGCTTCGAATCAAATATTCGTTTAAATGAAATAGACATTTATGGTTTTCTACGCGAATATTTCTTCACATCACGGCATCACGCCTCTACTTTTCAGAACCCATTTTTATGTTTGTAACCCGATAGAACATTGATTTAAATAAAACATATCCTATAGGTATTTCTGTGCACAGCTGTGGACTTCAAAAACAAGGTTTTTTATTATTGTTTTTTAAATCCCTTAACTATTGAACGTCCAATCTAAAGATTGGAAATATTTTTTTATCCACAATTCTACCCACTTCAAGAAAGATTATTAATTCTTTAGACGCGCCCATTGGATATTGAATTCTATACTCACTTAAGTTGGAATTTCCTTCAGTCGCCCCATAAAACTCATAAACGTGCTCGATTTCAAATTCGTCGACAAACTGCTTCCAAATTTCAGGTCGAAGACCATTTCCCAGGACCTTCTTTACAGTAAAGTTTACTTTTGTGCCAGGCTTATGAACCGATAGCACATATCGACATATTTCACCAATATAATGAGCTACCTGGAAATAAGTTGAAACGAAAAAAGTTTGCAAACTATTCTAGGAAAGAATTATGTAAGAATTAAGAAAACATTATTGTACTTACTGTGCAGTTGTACTTTTTGCAGTCGTTCCAGAAATTGGAAGCTGAGAACTTTTTCCTCAGCACTACTGGTATTCCAAACATAATGCTTTGTCCTACTCCCACCATCCCTCCAGCGCTGTGGTAAAGGGGCAAAGGGTCGTAATATATGTCGTTTCCGTTTAAATTCGCCATTGTGTAGACGGCACTAACAGCGAACATGTATCTTCAATATAAAAGTAAATGTGTTATGCAAAACATGTTATGAAGCAGGGAATGAAATGAACTTTATGAAATTGTAAATTATTAACATTCTAGAAGGTGCTTTCAAAAGTAAACAGCATATTTTGGTATTTCTACTGAGACCATCTATTACATGCGTCGGAAAGGTAGACTTCCGTCCACTGATGAACTGTCAAAATTTCATGACATTTCGACGAATGGAAGCGAAGTTATTGCATCTGGAGTATGTTTTTGTCATCGGTACAAAAATGAGCATCGAACAAAGAGCTGATATTGGGTTTTATTTTAAACTTGGTAAAACTTAATTGACGAACCAAGTTTATGGCGATGATTGGTGAAACAGTCGGACATAAATGATGAGCAACATGTTGAGCAGCCAAATCCGTGATCTCCGCAGATTCCATCAAAACTGTGGTGAATTCATCAAAGGTCGGTAAAAATTCTTCATTAAAATTCATGGAATTAGAATTGAACATCTCAAGAACATCAATTTATCCTCTTTTGGCCGAACATTTGAGCTATCGAAAAGTGTGTGTCCGGTTTGTTCAGCACAAGTTAACTGACGACCAAAAAGGACAAAATGTTCCTTTACAACATTGTGACTGATGATGAAACATAGTGTATTCAATATGATCCAGAAACCAAACGCCAAAGTGTCGAATTGACGGCGCCAGATGAGCCAAAACCCAAAAAATCTCGTTTGGAGAAGTCAAAAGTGAAGACAATGTTGATTTGCTTTTACGATTCTAATGGCATTGTCCACAAAGAGTTCAGTCTTGTGGGTCAAACCGTTTATGTACAATTAAATTTTATCTTGGCGTTTTGTTGTGTTTGGTGCATCGTATTCGTCATATTCGGCCAGAATATCGCCAAGAAGGAAGGGAACTATTTTGAATAAAATAAATCGGTTTTACCAAAAAATACCTTTTGTTGTTCTTATTTATAAAAAATCATGTTTACTTTGGAATGCATCTTGTATGTTCTTTGAAAGTAACCAAATAATATAAAGGAATCAGTAATTAGTGTGTTAATTTTTTAAATTAAAATATAAGGTACCCAGGCGAATTAAGGCCCAACCTAAGCTTTCAACCTTTGAGTCATTTTAGTTACAGTGTATTCAACAAAAATGGATGGATTTTGGTAATAACAATTCTGTTTGTTTTTTTAACGAGGTGGATTAAAATAAGATGATTTAGATTTTTAGATCAACTACTTAGAAAAGTCATTGTCTGAGGTGACAATATTTTTTGAAATTGCTCTACAACTTTTTAGTTTGACTTCTTAGTAACGTACTTATTTATTTGACGTAATATTTTTTAAGATAATAACATAGAGAATGTTATTATTTTAGCGTTCCATTATAAAAAAAAAACAATTGTTTGGTTTATATATCCTGAATACAACATCAATTGTTCAATTATATATTTTTCTCGCTAAGAATGCTAAGATGCTAAGAAAATTTTCTAAAATTTTTATCTCTATCAATTTTTGCCAGATAGAAGGGTAAAAAAGATAAGGTGAGTAGAATATAAATGATTCTGTCCATAAAAATAAGAAGAAAAGTTTGGAAGAACTTGTTTTCTGTCCTAGAGTTATTAAGGCTGTTTCAAGAATATAAAAAAAGATAAGAAACATTTTAGAAACAATATTTATATAAACTGCTTATCTTATTATTAAGCACAGAATCCTTCATCCGAATATGATTGAAATTCTCGAACACCCTGTATATTTTCAGTACATTGAATGTCGAAGATACAGTACGCATTGATAACACAACCCCACAAAAAATTAAACCTAAACCTAAACTAAACTTAAACCAGATCTGATCGAGTCAAACAGACACCGGATTCGGATTCAGCGACCCCAAAAACGTATAGATACGTAGGTTTAATTTGTTGGTAATTGATTTTTTATATTTGACCTTGAACTGACCTTAAACCAGAGCTAATCTTGTTGAACGGACACCGGATTCGGATTCAGCGACCCCAAAACTATAAGGATACCATGGTCTTGTCTTTCGGGCTGTGTAATAAGCATTTTAAATAAAACCGCTGATTGTGAAACTGCAAAATGGTATTTCAAATTAATAATAACCAAGATCTTTCAAATTTATTGAGAACCTCTGGAATTGGTCGCTAGATAAAAAGACGTGACTAGTGGTGGCCATATAGCAAGCCGTCTACTTTTTGTGTCGTTTTTTTGTAAGTGTAAAAATTGTTAGTTTATTTTTAGGTTATCATCAGTTCTAATTAAGTTTTCATTATGAACACATTAATAGTGAGTTTAAGTGGGCATTTAGTTTTATGGATTTGCACTAATTTGGACTAATTGGATTTGTGTTTGTCTGCTTTACGATGTGTGTGCGCGCGCGTGGTAACGTATAGAGACCCAAATAAAAACTAAGTTAATTATGCACCTTTACAACAATATGTGAAATAGTAGGGGTGATACAATTTAGCAGACGAAGAGTAATTACTTTTATATTTTTAAACAGAGCCAGCAGAGCATGGATGGAGTCAACGGTTCCAAAAATGTTTCCTTATTTTATTGTGGTAAGTCAGAATGTTATATAAGAAAATTGGATAATAATCATTGACGTAAGCATAAAAAGTGCAGTGATCAAGGAAATTACGAACTACAATAAAAAAACAGGTTTGACAAATGTAGAGAAAAGTCGTTTTTTCGCAGGAATATTAGTTTTCAAAAAGCTTTGTTCAATGGCTCAAGTATAGCCTTTGTTAAGCATGTGGCCTAATTTGGTACAAGTACGGAAGTTTCGTGATTAACTTACAACTATTGTTAACTGTTTGGCCACTCTTCAGCTTGCATATGACATAATATTTTGCTAACAATATTAATATCTTCCGTTACCTTGAGTGAGATATAACTGCTGCTTTGGGAAGACCTGTAGTTCCAGATGTGTAAATGTACACCACCTTATCCCTTCGTCTAGTCAATGCTATATCTTGTTCAGGCGAAGCGGAGGATTGGTTTTCTATTGCTTTATTGAGATTAATTGAACCATCTTCCACTATCCTTTCTCCTGACGTATTGAACTGATACAGTTTAACGGGTTTTATTTTGTCTTTAATTCCATTTACAGCTGCAAGTAAAATGTATGTAGTTTAATTTTTTTTATAACAATTTTTTATTCTCTGGCAAAGCTACGATTTTAAAAGGTGTGGGTATCTTACCATTTGCATAGCTAGTTCCATAAATAATTGCTTTACTATTTGCCACGGAGATGCAGTGATATAAAGGATCTGATATAAGATTTGTATTTATCAGTGCCGTTACCACACCGATTTTCGACAGTCCTAGCCAGATTCCAACATATTCTGCCCTATTTTCGAGGAGGAGTGCTACAGTATCGCTGTGCTTATATCCTTCTTCTTTGAAATAGTGTGCTATTTTGTTGCTGAAGTCTTCAAGCTGAAATTAGGTTAAAAAAAATTATTACCTAATTGGAAACAAGTCGATGTATCTTATTTGTCAAACTCATTGCATATTTTGGGTATTCAATGATTCAGTCACTCCCTGCTACCCTTTAGCTTCGGGTGGACATTAGAAAACCTAAAAATTTGCAAAAATTCGACGGATTCAAGTCACGAACCACACCACAAATTTAGGTTACTAAATTTATAAAATTCGCCTTAAATTCTTTTAGTTTGTGATGTTTTAGAAAAGTTATTAATGTCTTTGTTAGAAACACGTCCTCCTAATAATACCAGTTGACAAGTATTGTAAACCCTCAATTAACTTTATAAACCACTTTTTATAAAACAATGAAACAAAAATAAAACTTCCAGTTACATATAATACTCACTCGTACTTTAGAAACTAAAACAAGATTCGAAAAAAATATCTGTTTTGGCATTTTGGGCAGCAAATAATTAATTTTGTTTTGCCATTTTTGCACAACCCTGCTGCACATTCTTCCTGACGGTATCTTAAACAACACAACAGACGCATATTCTGAACTTTACCTTGCTGACACAAAAAACAAAACCAACTCTCTGTTTTTCTTATGTTGTCCTGAGTTGCTTTTCCTGTTTTGACATTTGTAAAAGCAACTATGGAAGCCTATTTGGCTAATCTGACAAAATTTTGCTTATTTTTGTTATTAAATAAACCTCGTAAGGCAACTGGGGTAGTAGAGTTCAGCTTTACGCGTTTCCATAACTGGAGTCTTCAGTTGTGATGATAGTAATAATTTTTGGAAACTCTTTACGCCATCACTTAGTAAAGTACTTCGAAATCTGTTTTCCTCGCTGGCCAAATTAACTTTTTGACATGACTTATGCGTACCTGATGAAAAAATCTTAATCACTGCTGTTTTTTGAATCAGAGTAGTCAGTGAATTCTAGAGGATGATTATGGATAGACTCCTTTGCATGGCCGCATCCAAAAAAAACCGACTAAATGCTATGTTGTAACAGATTTTGGAGCTTCAAAGAGTAAGGGGTTTCTGGTATCCAACTGCAGGGTTACAGGACTGATTTCTTTTTGTATGTCCAGAATATGCTGCTGGGTTTTTAATTAATTTAATTTAGGTAATGCCCTATTAAATATGCTCTCGTCACTTACTCGTCTGCCGAACTGTAAATTCATGACTTGAGTTTGATGCGAATCTACCGTTGAATTTTTGCAGACTTTTAGGTTTTAGGGTGCTTTTCTGGTGTTTACCTGAAGCTGAAAGCTGCAGAGATTAATTTGGTCTTTGAAGGTCCATAATATACTCGTTTTCAGGACTGTGTCTATGGATAAACCTACTGAATACAGGTTTTAGGGATGATTTTTAGCAATTTAAGAAAACTCGATAGTGGTGAAGCATTTCCCACATCAGATTCCGTTTATGGGGATATACAAATATATAAGGGCCTTATTTGTAGAATATGCTACTTTCTTTGTGTGCTTGTGTAATTTTTTGAACATAATACTTCTCAGATTTAGACCAAAAAGACTTAGTGAACCAAAAATCTCAAACCACTATCAATGATTTTTTGAACTTTTGATGGTTTTATGTGTTATGAAATTTCTATAGGTACTTTTTTTGTGTTATTATTATTATTATTAAATTAAATAAAGTAATAATTCGAAAACAGTTCGTTTTTCAAACAAAGGGGCCTTAGAAATAACAGATACCATTAGGAAATAAATGTACTGATCAAATTTCCAAAATACTCAGTGGCGTCAAAAGAGCTTAGTGACAGTGGCTTACAATATTTTCGCCACTGGTTAACAATTCATAGAAGTTCTGTTTTTAGTTAGACAAACTATTATTCCAAGTTTCATTAATCTACGTCAAACATCTTCTGAGACATTGTATTAAATTTCAATTTACTGATTCTCGAATACCAGTGACTTTAGACTTTGGATTCGTTAAGGTGTTTAATTTAAAATAATAGAAGCAAAACTCTGTTTAAGGTAATTCACGGACTTTGTAAACGTCTTGTAAGTACAATGTACATAATTATCGTTTTTCTGTACATATCGTTATTTTATAAATTAAAACAAAACGAAATAAAAGTAACACGATTATTTTTGCGATCGTTCTTTCCTGTTGAGTGACGTTTTTTGACGATAAGGATTGAATAAATGAGGTTAAAATTTAAACGGAAATGGATATGATGATGATAGTTAAAAAAGTACGTACCTACTTACCTATACCTAATTTTTGCTAGTTATAAGAACGCGCTATTGTCCATTTTTTTAAACATTGCGTTTTGAACAATTTTATAAAAAATTATTATAAACTAGAACCGACTAGAAAAAAATATTGATTTTAATAAAACTATTTGTTAAATATTCATCAATAACATCCACTAAACTTTTTTACTTTTATGTTTTTTATATGGTAGTGAATTTCATATAAAGCTTTCTTACAAAACGAAACTAGTCTCGACTTAATGGAGTGTTCTGTATATTGTGTTACATTTGAACAAAATGTTTTTTCAGGAGTACAATGGTATCAGATTTTCTAAATCTATTTCTAGTGGCGAAGAAGATATAAGATGCGATAATTTTTAAATATTTGTTTGAGGGAGGCGTTTTTATGCGTAATTTTCAATGAATTCATAGTTGTCTTTTGACGAGAGTTTTAGAAAATCTAAACACAAGTTCCAAACAATATCTTTTCACTGTACCAGTTATACAAAATTTCCTCAGGGCATAAAAGCATATTTTTACCTCTTATGTTTATCATTACATTTGCTGAACTTTACACACCATTTGAAATATGATAATTATTGAAATCAATAAATTGATACAAAAAGTTGCGAAGTGTACTATAAACATAATCACACCCAGCAGAATGCTATAAAAATAGATTAATTATAATAATTATTGAGTAGTATTTTTACAAAATTCTCGACAAAACATGAAAGGTACATGGGTGTGCAAGTTTTCCATGATCCTTCTCAGCAAAAAATTAAGGAAATCCTTGTATTTCAACATTTTTATAGTTTAGATGGATTTTCTTGTTCTATCATTGTCTTACTAAAAGTGCAATTTCTTGTCTATAAATGGCTAAAGAAAAATACTGTTTTAATTTGACATAATATTTCATTTAACATACCATAAGTTGGTTTATCACGCTTTTTAAGAACATCTTGTATAAAATTGTATATCATCACAAAAGACTTAATGGATACAATGTTTGCGTTTCTAAAAAAAAAAAAATAATGTGGGGTGATATTTATAACCAATAGGTAAGTACATATAATTTAAAGTTGAGTTTGCAACTGTATTTAGCAACAAAATGTTATTGGTATGTAATAAAAAGTGCATATAATAATTAACTTAATTGATTGCTAATACGTACATTATCTTAATGTCACTATTAATGTATATTCAATTATTTTTTGAAAATCAGCGTTTTACGGCGAAAAATTTAATTATATTCCGTTTATCAAGTAATGAATAGTCCATTTATACACATATTTTGCATTTCTCGTGCAGATAAAAAATAATATCTATTATTCTTTTATCGCGACTTATAAACATAACCCATGGCCTTCAATTTTTTTAGTTTATGAATTTTAAGATTTTATGTCCCAAGGAAGATTATGAGTGTGTATGATATATAAATTGTGTCAAACAGAGGTTTCCTGACAAGTATCAATTTTTCCCATATTTGGTATTGGTAGTGTAGTAGCTTTTACTTATTTAGAGCATATTTTGGCATTTGAGACAGTCATGAAGAGAGAACTTGAAAATTATGGCCGTTATTTAAACTACTCACTGAATTGTAGCTATAGTAACTCAAGTAGAGTAGTAGATTAATGTATTATGACATAACCTATGTGTCAATGACATTATTTTAGATGGAACATTATTTTTATCTGCTAAGAGTTAAAAAGGGTATCAGTTAATGACTATATTCATCTGACATCAAAACGATAGTTATGTGGGTTGTCAGACAAATATTTATCACAATGACTAATAATAGTTTTAAATAAAAATTGGTAAATAAGAAGACTTTTCTCAAGTTATTTATTTGTGACAGTTATAGTTCTTTCTCTCTTTATTTAACTTTTATTTCTTTTTGTTTTAATTTTTACAGGTGCGAAATTACACAAAGAAACAGAAAAAAATTAAAAAGATTTGCATATAACGATTTCCAGTATTTAACTTGATGAATACGTGTATACAAATTAAGCAAGTTACAATAAGGCCATATTTTATAAACATATATGTTAAATATAACATAGATATGCTTGTCTGATAAAATAACACGCAAGGTGATTCAAAACTTGCTAATTAATATTATATGAGAGGAACCAAATAGATAGGTAAGTTTTATTTTTTAGAATACAAAAATAAATAATAACTCTCAAAACAAAACACCATCAATCGTCGAGTCGATTAATTACCCAATAAAAGTGTCATATTATATGTATTGTTATTTTCCAAAATACTTTTTTTCGATATCTACAGTGTGTTCATGATTATGTTCTGAAGAAGAAAACTTTTTTAATTTATTTTGTGAGAAAATGCCATCCATCCATTTATAAAATTTCTTGCTTTTTATATAAAAAATTCATAGAAAAATTTAAACACGATCAAGAGCAATCCATTCCCACACACTGAAATACGAAAAAGATTAAGTAAACGATATTGTTAGGAATCCACAAAACAATTGAGACTATGTTCAGAACATTCATGGAATTCCTAAAATAATGCCATACACTTTTCCTAATTTCATGATTTCGCTATACATTGCTCGTGGTCATCTTTAAATTTTTCACAAGAAAAAATAGAAGACATACAAGAAAATAATATTTTGAGATCAAACAAAGAATGTTATAAATAACTGAAAATGTGAATTTTTTTTATAAATAAATGCATATTTTTAGTGATATTGAAATATAATAATAAATCTAAATTAATTTAAAAAAATGCGTATAATTTATGTTTAAAAAGCCATGAAGTTTATATAAATAGGTAGACAAATAAGTAACTAACCTGTTGATAAGTCCAAGTTTCATCTTCAAAATAAAACGCCACTTTCTGAGGATGTTTTTTCACTAATTTTGTAAATAACTTTGGTATTGTTTCTTGACATTGGTCCCACTTGTACATCAACCAATTCATTCTTAAAAAGCGATGTCCCGCTCTGAAAACATTAAAAATTGTTTTGAGTCTCTCCCTTTAGGCTATTTTTTTTCTGCGAATTATATAGAACTGAAATTCGAATTTATTTCAATCACAATTTCATCTGGACCGTAATCATGAGTACAAGAAGTTTTAGAAAAGAATTGTTAATGAATCACAAACACATTTAAGAACTTCGTTAATGTATCAAATTGTAGTGTTTTACACCTACATAAAAGTGTAAGGATAAGTAATCAAGTATAATTATTAAAGTATTTTATATTCAACAAGCGACGAATGGAAATATTAATATATACTTACATAATATCTCTTCGTATAGTTTTGGCCAGAATATAAATCCATCTGTATTTTTTTTCTGTAGAGAGGAACCATGTTAATAGGAATATTATGGACAAAATCCAATACTGAAATTAAAAAAATCCTTGCATAAAAAGTCTATACATTTTCAGCCTCTGGCATATAAATGGTAGGGATTTTGCTTTCAACTATTTCTCTTTATTGTAAAAAATTGAAGAGAACGTATTACTTTATAATAAAATTAGAAATCACTTTTTTAACTCTTTTTATCTATAAGGGTGTTCCAGAAAACATTAGTTATATAGCAATCATAGATTCACTAACATTGAGTGTTAATGTCTGTGAACTGACATAATGTATTCAACTGATTCAAACTGAGTACACGTTATAAAGAAAACAATAAAAATCATCTCCAAATGTTTCACTTTGTGCGTCAGTAGCGTAGAGACGGAAGTGTGATTCTTTGTTTAATGGATCTTTTAAGAAAAACAACTGGAGGAAGATTTTAATTATTTGATTCCGCAAAAAATTGATTTTATCAAATTGTTGATCCAAAAAAAAATTGAAGCTTAAAATACTAAATTGACTTTAGGTATATTTGCACTGTAAAAAAATCGCTATGAGTGAATAAAGCAATAAAGGTACGAAGTGAATCCAATGAGTGGAATTATTGAGTACATTTTACTCAATATTGAGCATTTTGATAATTTTACTTTGTGATAATATTTTGAATTAAAACTGAGTACTTTCACTCACATATAATAGGTACCCGTTAAATAAATTCTGGAGATAAACTCGTATTTGATGCACTTTTAGTTAAATCTGAGTAAATGTCCTCACTATTAAGTGACCCCACCCCATTCTATGGTTGTTGTGCGTTGTCTTTGTCTATTCCCGTTGTCCAGATTAGGTAATCTCGTGGCGTGGTGTATGACGTGTAGTGCTGGACAAGTGTCCGTGTTTAAATCCAGTAGTTTTATTACAATAATTAAAAACAATAATATATTGTCTCGAATAATATTTGGTTAAATAAACAGATAGTTAAATTGTTACTACTACTTACGCATCTGCAATGCACAATATAACTTATGGCAATCTATTCGTCCGATCAGTTAACCAATTCCTTTAATCGAGACCTAAAATATTGTATCTAAAACAGATCTGTGTAGAAACCACTGTGGCAGCTTAGGAGTTTATAACTTTAATACAATGATATTTAAATTAAAATTTAAAGAGAATATAAGGTGGTGTAAAACCACTCCAGAAATTTTCGTAGTACAAAATTACTCGACAATAGTTAAATTTAAATCATATTAGAGAGAAAGTCAACTCTTAATTGGTTTTACATACTCGGAATAGAGTCAAAAATCACTCACTCGAAGTTAGCAGAAACTCGGATTTAAGTAAAATTCACTCACTTCTGCTGCAATAGCTTCACTCATAAAATTTTAATTGTACTCATACTAATAGAGTGAAAATTTCACTCATTCAGGTGTGGACAGAAATTGATACATTACTGAGTAAAATTGAGTCAATTTCAGTGAAATTTTTTACAGTGTGAGATACGAAAAATGTTAGCAATTACGTTTAATATAACCTGTTTTATACTTTGGATTTGAAAGGATTAGGAATAATATCTATTGCAGTGTCTGCTTCTGGATGAACTCATGAACAGAAAAATATATTTTTCAACAATCTCTTTAAAATTTCTTATAATTGTAGCTGCTAAAATCTTTCGATACAATCAATTTGGTGTTTTAAGAGTCTATTCTTGGAATAACAATTACATCTCATTTTATTCAAATTTTACCAATTATAAAAGAGTTTGGCAAAAGGAAATTTTGTTTATAATCGACATATAATTCAGAAACTCAGTTTTCCTTAAATAAAGAGGACTAATCACTCATATTATATTGATATATGGAAAGAAATATTTGAATATATTTTTTATTGCTTCCCAAGTGCTATGTACAGCAAATTTGAATCAGATTCCTATGTCGGTTCTAACAGCTATTTGTTGTGGTTCTAATACCTATCATATTTTATTCCCATATTAAGGCGATTTTGTACTAACTGTATAGTGATTATTTTCATTCACTTCATTAGTAATTCTCAAACGGTCTGTGGTATTATGAAACAGTAACCGCTACGATCTCGGTCGACTATATTTCTATGCAAATTTTAATATATGTATTTGGCCGAACAAAACAGCACTTGGTGCTCCATTACAGTTGAAGGTGTAGCTGTGTTAATTATTAATATGACGAAATCAGATTTTGTTAGATCGGGATACTCTGCTGTATGAAATTACCAAAGCGGCATTTCTTTTGTATGATTTTGCGACATGTCATTTAAAGTCATTATTATTTTATGTCTTTGCGAACGAAGGTCGGGAAGTTGGGGATACATACAGGCTGAAAGCCCAAAACTGCATCCACAACTGCACTAAAAAAAAATAATAAACTAAACATTGAGAGTGAGAACACTAACTTAATTACAGAAACAGTGGAAGACCTTGAAGAACTTAACTACTACTACTACTACTACTACTACTACTACTACTACTACTACTACTACTACTACTACTACTACTACTACTACTACTACTACTACTACTACTACTACTGCTTCAGCTTCTGCCTACTGCTACTACTACTACTACTACTACTACTACTACTACTGCTACTGCTACTACTACTGCTACTGCTACTGCTACTACTACTACTACTACTACTACTACTACTACTACTACTACTACTACTACTACTACTACTACTACTACTACTACTACTACTACTACTACTACTACTACTACTACTACTACTACTACTACTACTACTACTACTACTACTACTACTACTACTACTACTAAAGAACTACTTATTTTTAAAATAACTTCAAGTTATTAGTACAAAATATCAGTTACTGTTTTTAAATCACAGTGTTTAGTTTGTGAATCTCTGTCTCAATTACATCCGATATTGACTTATTTCGCATTTTAGAAATAAAAGTACTTCATAAAAAGTTTTACTTATCGTGAAAAATCATAAGCCATACTCAGACTTTCAAAATAACATACGAGGTGGTTAGCAAACAACGTGAATTTGTGCCAGTAAAGTATTAGTTTATTGAGACAAATTTAAAAATGTTACTGAAAGAAATTGTTTATAATGTCAATAGTAATCCAGATATGAAATTTGAATGGCGTTTTAGTTGATATTTTTACGAAAATTATGATTAAAATAATTTTATAAATTCAAGGCAAGCGCATAATTTATTGAATAAAATGATAACAAAACTATTCTATATTTTGTCCTCCTACTGTTACACATTTAATCAGTATTTCTAAATTTTTCATAAACTAAGTGAATTGTATCCTCATTTATGTCGGCTATTGCTTCTGATATTTTCTCCTTTAAAAGATTTAAATTATCTTGTAAATCATGGGCATAAAATTTTTGCTTCAAGTATCCCCATCAAAAGAAATCAAGAGGTGCTATGTCTGGGAAGCGTGCAGGCCATCTTATAGGACTAAACTGTCCTATCCATTTATTGTGGAAATGGAGATCTAACAAGTTTCTTACACTAATTGCATTGCAGATTTCTTCTGTCTTGTAAATTTATATCATCCAGAACAGGCATTAAAAAGTTTTCCAATATCTCTATATAACTGTTCTGATTTACGTTTGCGTCGAAAAAAAATGGTCCAATAATTTTTTTATAATGTATCGCACACGAAACATTTACTTTTTTATATCGTTGATTTTTATTTATAATACGGAAATTTGGATTATCTTCCGACCAGTGCCTACAATTTTGATAACTAACAACTCCATTCGTAGTAAATGTTGACTCGTCGGAAAATAAAACCATTCTGTAGAAAAATCTATCTAATATAATTTGTTCCCCAATTAACATACAAAATTCTAAACGAAAGGCATCATCCCCTTTTTCAAGCTTATGTAATCTTACTGGTTTGTAATGATGTTATTTATTATCTTTTAGAATTCTCTGCAAACGGCTTTTAACATTTAAATCTAGTGACCTTTTTCTTAGTGATTTCTTGGGTTCATTTCTTACCCAATCAGTTGCAAGCATTGTAGCAGTATCATTTTCATCATGACTCTGTTTTTTTTATATCTTTCACATCTCCAGTGTTATCGAACTTTAATATCAACTCTCGAACACAGTTCACTGAAACGTACACCTCGGGATATTTTTTATTGAATAGTTCAATTATACAGGGTAGCCCATCGAAAACGTACCGCAAGGCATTACAGGGTAGTAATGAACTTTTCGGCAAAATCCAAAAACAGGTAAAGTTTGCTTCTGAGGGGGACAACTTTTGGCGCAAAAAGCATAGCAAAATCTTCAACCCCCTAAGTGGGGGTGCCATCCCCCAAATTTTTTTAAATGGGAATGGGGGTCAAGTGGGGGGTCATTAGAAAGGGCTTTTAATTCTCTATACATCGATTCTTACTTTTTGAAAATCGATCCATTATTTTAGAAAATATGCAGCTTTGAAAATACGAACAATATTTTTGACGAGAAATGCGAAAATCGATTTAATTTTACTTCAAAACTTACGGTATTAGCTTGGTAAATTCCTTCAAAAGAATTCGCTGTTTTTTTTTTTCTGATTTGCGAATTCTTTAGCCTGATTTTGGTGAGCAAAAAATTGTCCGCTTTTTGTTTCGTATTTAGATAGGCCACAAGAAGTTGCTAGATAACTGTCTTGTGACTTGTAGTTGAAGAGTACCAATACTGCCGAGTCTTTTAAATTGATTAATTATGGTGTACTCAATTCCAGAAAGAGTAGAAATTATTGAGCTTTTTTTCAAAAACAATGAATGCGGAAATCGGGTCGCCGAACTGTTCAACCAACGGCATCCTGAGAAACATGCGTCTGGAAAAATTGTTCGCGAATTGGTGGCCAAATTTCGCGAAACTGGCTCCGTTCATAACAAAAAGAGGCAGGTTGAAAATCCGGTACTAAATGAACCTACGGAAATAGCGGTATTGGGGCAAGTGGCAATGGATAGTACGCTGAGTACAATGCAATTGGCTACTGCGACAGGAGTGAGTCGTACAAGTGTCCAACGAATATTAAAAAAATACAAATTCCATCCTTATAAGATTCGGCTAGTGCAAGAGCTAAATGAAGACGATTTTGATCGTCGTTTGCAATTTTGCGAAATAATGACTGAACGAGCGATAAACGATAATTTCCTCTTTAATGTGTGTTTTTCGGACGAGTGTACGTTCTTCTTGAATGGTTTAGTGAATCGCCATAATTGTCGTTACTGGGCTGATACCAATCCAAGGATTTTCCATGAGACACACTCCCAACACCCCCAGAAGTTGAATGTATGGGCAGGTATTTTTGGAAATTCCATTGTAGGTCCTTTTTTCCTTCCTGGAAATTTGACAGGCGATATGTACTTGGATTTACTACAAAATGTCATCGACCCAGCTCTAACAAATATCATAGAGGACGACCCTGCTTACAATGAACACGAACTGATTTTCCAGCAAGACGGAGCTCCTCCACATTACTCGCTCAATGTGCGCAATTACCTAAATGAGACGTTTCCAGGACGCTGGATAGGACGAAGAGGTGCAATTGAGTGGCCCCCTCGGTCACCCGACTTAAATCCTTTAGATTTCTTTCTCTGGGGGCACATTAAAAGCAAAGTTTACAGCACTCCACCTGATACCTTGGAAGATCTGCGAGGACGAATCATTAATGTATGTCGCGAAGTAACACCGCAAGTGCTCCAGAATGTTCGACAACGGTTTGAAGACAACCTGTATCATTGTATGCAAGTTGGCGGACAACATTTTCAGCATTTACTTGACTAATACCGTAAGTTTTGAAGTAAAATTAAATCGATTTTCGCATTTCTCGTCAAAAATATTGTTCGTATTTTCAAAGCTGCATATTTTCTAAAATAATGAATCGATTTTCAAAAAGTAAGAATCGATGTATAGAGAATTAAAAGCCCTTTCTAATGACCCCCCACTTGACCCCCATTCCCATTTGAAAAAATTTAGGGGATAGCACCCCCACTTAGGGGGTTGAAGATTTTGGTATGCTTTTTGAGCCAAAAGTTGTCCCCCTCAGAAACAAATTTGACCTGTTTTTGGATTTTGCCGAAAAGTTCTTTACTACCCTGTAATTCCTTGCGGTACGTTTTCGATGGGCTACCCTGTATATTTGTATGATACTTCACCTATACCGTAACATTTAACTAAATAGATTCGTTGTCAACATTATTAAAAAGTTATCTGATAAGGACTTGACTTTTTTATAAATAAATATCAGTATATGGATATACACATAGAATAGTTTTGTTATTATTCAAGAATTTATGGGCTTTCGTTGAATTTATAAAATTTAATCATAATTTTCGCAAAAATATCAACTTTGAGATACGACGTTCAAATTTCACATCTGGACTATTATTAACTATTAACATTAGAAACAACTTCTTTCTGTAAAAAACTAATACTTTACTTTGGCACAAATTCACGAATTCTTATTTGACAACTACCCTTTATGTTATTTTGAAAGTCTGAGTATGGCTAATGATTTTTCACTAAAAAATTTTTATGAAGAATGACTTTCCCTTAAAATGCGAAATAAGGAAAATTACAAGTATAGTTGGGTCCATCCGGAGACACACTGATAGTTTTTAAAATTTCAAAATGTCAGAAATTAAAGTTTCAAGAGATAAACGTATACATACATATGAAATTCTTTTTTTAAATTTAGATGTTTCTACATTTTTACCACCCTCTATCTGATCATAATCAATTAACATAATTCGTCTTCTATGATACAATATAAGGTAATTATAATATTTTGGAATTTATTTTGGTATTAAGTAAAAAATGTTGCTGGCTATCGATTCCCAAGTGTTATTGTGATTTATTTTTATCTGGACGATTTTATTAAAAAGGCGTAAAACATGCGTTCTTAATCTTCGTTGTAGACTTCTTTCTTAACATTTCGCCCTAGTGCAGTCCCACTGAATAAAAAAATTGTTCTACATACATTTCTGTTGAACATCAAAGAGTTTAGTAGAAACATATTGAAAATACAAACCATTTCTGTAAGCACTTGCATTAAAAAAACACGCACAAAATAAAGAGCCCGCTATCTATTAAACACACCTAGCGTATACTCTACCGCTTACTAAACGCGCTGGGCGTGCAATGAGCGTTTAAAACATGAAAACACTCACTCCTATCAGCAAACATCACGAGTATGTGACTGAGTAAAGTTCAACTGTACCTCCATGCTCACCGATCGACGGGGCCCACTTGACACGATTAATTTATGCTGCTGATATAAGGTTAGGAAAATATGTAAAATACAGCAAACAAATAAATGCAATTGAGTATCAATTATTTTTTAACGTTTCTCAAAATTTTATGTCAATTTCACTTAAAGGAAGGAGAGGAATTCAAGCAAAAATGCTTATCATTAGGAACAGCTGATCCAGAGACCATTCAAAGTTTGAAGAGCAGCATGTTGTGATGTGTGATAACTACCTACACATATTTTTCTTTTTTATGGTATAAAATAAAAAATACCAAGCGCAATATTCTCTGACTGGGAAAAAGCAACATTATGGTTGTTTAATGTAACTTATATAAATATTTACAATTCATTAAAGCATGCATTTTTGCGAAGATAAAAGTAGATAAATTTTGTTTGTAGCGAGAGAAACAACATTAATCTTTTAGTGATAATAGGACTGTTCCAACAAGAGTCAGGGATTGGTTCCCAACCGTACGAAATGTTTGGCCAGCTAAATTCTAAATGTGTCTTGTAGTATAACAACCCTAGGTTCGATAAAAAAACAATATATCGTAGTTGTGGCCAAAAATATGTGATCGTCATAAGGACTACCTACGTTGTGTGTATCCATTTTTTTATTGACCAATAGGCGCTGGCTACTAACTTTGTAGAGGCGATGCATGGTTTAATTATACAAAACAAAAGCAGAGTAGATACACCTAACCTTTATTTACATACAATTCAAATTAAACATGTGACAAATAGAAAGAACAACAAAAACATTAACAACCATTAAACATAAAAGGAGAGTGCCAGGCTCACCTAGAGCTCCTGCGGGGAAAGAGCATGGCAGAGAAACCCACGATCTTTGCTCTCACCATCCAAATATAAATACAAAACAACCGCTAACCAAAGGCATAAATTAAGAACCTTTGCTAATGATAATTAAGACCTGTCTCATTTAATGTGTCACTAAATGTCATCTGTTACCTCATATTAGTCATACACACTTCCAAGTAAAACTGAAGAGGTTTGGTGTTAGTTAGCCGGCAGAGCCGGAAGGTACTGGAGTCCCATACGGGAGGCAATCCAGCTATAGTTGAGATTTCGGAAGATCCTTCATAACACTGGAGTCCCATACGGGAGGCAATCGAGCTTAATCCAGATTCGTTCCGCACGGGCGAAAATGTTAGTAAACTCAACAAGGCTCGTATAGACGTATGACATAAAGTGAGCACAAGAAATCAAAGAACAACTTAATCATGGTAAAACAAGTTAAATGTGAAATAAAGAAGTCGTTATTGCAATATCCGGGCGGTCACGACAATATACATATTTTAACATGTAATAAATAATGAGCAATCTATAATAATAATTGTAACAATTTTATATTAGAAAAATACACGCCCCTGAGGGTAAGACAATGAAGGCTAAACATACACAGAGAATTATTATTATGAAACAACTGTTTTTCGTATAACGTATTCATGACAAAAACAAGTTAGATGTGAAACAAAGAAGTCGTTATATATATACGACAATATATATATGCACATATATATTTTAACATGTAATAAATAATGGGCAATCGTTAATAACAATTGTAACAATCTTACGTTAGGAAAATATACGCCCCTGAGCATAAAACAATGAAAGCTAAACATACAAAGAATTATTATCATGAAACATCTATAACCATCACAATCATAAGATTATATAGAACAATTAACAACAAAGTACTTAAAGAATATTACCTGCTAACTAATAACACTTTAAACACTTAATTTTACACTACTTTGTCACACTGCCCGCCGATCGTCTTACTACCGATCTCCACACTGTTCTCACTTCAACTACCTATCTTCAACTAACTAGGCTTCCTTTCAGAATTTCCTACCTAAGTGCCTGTTTTTTTGTGCTTCCTTCTATCGACCGTTAATATTACTTTTTCATTGTTATACAACACCCATGTAGCAGGTGACGTGGAAGTTGATAAGATAAGTACGGTTTTGCACAGTCTTCAGTGAATGTATCGCAAGAATTAGTTGGATGCACATTCCTGACGGAACAGACCTAATATCTCCAAAAATGTTCTGTTGGTTCAACTTAAATATGGTACTAATAAGTATGCGTATTAGTATATGTATTAAAACACTTAGTTACGTCACATGTACCAAGCGCGCATGCGTCATCTCCCCCTTCCTTTCCGTCCATTTCTATTATTTGAGTAATAGTTGAGTAATTAATTATGAGTGAACATTTCAAGCACAAATTTTGGCCAGCGGTACCGCCCACTGTTTACTGTTACTTACATTAACTTTAGCAATTTGTAAGCAGCAATAATACTTAAATATAATTTAAAAATTTCATTTGCGTTTAGAACATTTTTTAAAACCTTATTTCTTCTTTTCAAATTGTCTATAATACCAGAAATATTGAGATTTTACCCTCATAATATTTATTATATTCAGAAGGTGGGTAAAATTATTCGTAAAATGCCTAGCTATCAAAATAGCACTTTGAATTTACTTCTAAAATATTTTAACCGTGTTCCAATATATTTCCAAAATTAATAGAAATTAATGTGAAGTATTTAGATATCATACTACCTGTAGCATATAACTAATAAAAAAAATAGAGAAATATGATGGTTCTTAATGAGCAACACTGTAAGTATATAATTATTATATATGAGAACCATAATATTTCTTAAATTTTTCTTTTGTTCACGATAAGATTGATTTTTTTATATACAGGGTGTCCTGCATAAGAACCGACACAGGGCAGGTGCATGTAGGGGTGCCCAAAATATTGTAATTTAACCAAACTTACCTATAAACAAAGTTTTCAAATTTTTCAATTCGGTCAATGAAAGAAAAAGTTCGGTACAATTTTAGGGGTGAGTCATCACCAATGAACATCTTGTAGCGCTTCAATTAACTTTAAATCATATCATGAGTAAGTTTGTTTAAATTACAATATTTTAGACACCCCTACATGCACCTGCCCTGTGTTGGTTCTTATGCGGGACACCCTGTATAGTGGCCTTCTATAGATATGGCCGATTGCCATGACCAGTTACTTACTAGCCCACGATCTGCTGCATTTTTCGAAGCGTTTTTTCGAAATATTACATTGTAGATTATTTTATTGAAAAACTACCTCGCTTTAATCAGCATCAATTAAAATCCTAAAATTTCAGCAATGCAGAATATTTTTTTATATAAACTTAAAATTTGTTACTATCCAATTGAAATACTTGAAGATAATAAAAAATTAGCGAATTGCTGACACTTTTCGTTATACTTAATTGATAAAATGTTATTGGAATATTATATAGATTATTAATAAAACATATTTATCAGTGCTCCTAATAGATCGGGAGATATTCGTAAAGTTCAACGACGCCTTTCTCGTTGATGCCTTTTAGGGTAGGTACTGAAAGATACATTAGAGACAAGTAAGATTATGGAAAAAACCGATGTGCCCGCCGGGACACCTATGTGAAAATTTAATTTTCTTTTTCCGCAGCTTTTCCAAAGCCCTATTTTCTTTAGTCCTTAGTAGGACTTATGCCAATGTTTTTTATGAGCTTTTCGAATATAATAATGTCATATTTCTAATTGGCATTAATGAGAAATTGGTAGACAAATAAAGATGTTTTTCCACATTTTCTTACAAAGTTTTCCATATTTAGGTCTCTTGCGACACTTATGCCAAAAAAATTTCGTGATAAAATCGATACTTCTCTTCAACTTACGAACATGGCATAAGTGAGAAATACGTCGCTGTACACATTATTTTTTTGAAAAGGAAAATTGAATTTTCACGAAGGTGTCCCGCAGCCCATCTTTTAAATTTAGTTTATTGTACTTGTCTCTCGGTTACCTTTCAGTACTCTCAGAGGCATAAACGAGAAAGACGTCGTCGAACTTCAGTCTAATATCTTCCGGTCTATAAGAGAAAACAAAAACTACACATTTCCAATTCCAAGAAAGTGGCATAATACATATTAAGTGCTCTGTGTTACCGGATTTTTAAGTATGTAACTGCAGTACTGGAAAAAATTAAGGTAACAAACAAATTTCATACATTTTTTAGTGATTTCTGAAAAGTTGTATCACAGCGAAAAATTTTGTCTCTAGTTTCAAGATTTTTTTGACAAAATTTTTTTGTGAGTTACTGTTATCAAGCACCTAAAGAAATACCTACCTCAAGAAATAATTTTTTTTCATCCTTGATTGAAAAAAAGTGCAAAAAATACTTTTTACGGTTTTTTAGATAATCTACAATTTATTGATGAAAAAACTAATGTTGAGAGAAATTTTTGCAGCTCAATGTACCCACAATAATCCTGTAAATTGATAAGTTCATGGATCGAACCGTTTTTCTGTTCCAAATGATCAAAGTTTTGGAAACAATTAAAGAAACACATTTATTTCTACTAAACATTATGTAATCATTATCAAAATGAAAAAGAAGAATTTTTGTCGACTTTACAATAGTCTTTTCATTACAATTTGTAAATTAGCGACAAAATTTCATTCAAGTCATTTTTTTGCATTTTTTTCAAATTAATGTTAAGGATGAAATTTGTTTTTTCTTAAAAATCCATGAAAAGTCCTTGTAGAGTCCAAGTATTTAAAACCGCCCTTAAATTTACTGTACAGTCATTAGTTACTGAGATATTGATGATCAAAGACAAAACGGTCCTTTTTCATTCGAGGCCGGATATCTTAACAAAAAATTGACCTGCAGAGGCAAAAAAAAAACAAACTAAAACTGAATAATCAAACTAACTGACCTATGCATCAGTCTAAGTGAAAAAACTTTCTTGAGTACTTGGACTCTTAAAAATAAATAAAAAAGTTTGGAAAATTTTTTCCGTTATGTTTGCTCAATAACTGGAGCTCAAAATTTTGTAAGGTTTAAACTATTTTTCTTAAACTCGACACCACCATTTTTCACAGAGATACAGCTTATCAAAAACCATTAAAAAACAAAAAAAATGTCTGATTTTTTTTTTGTTTCCATAATTTTTCCCAGTAGTGATATATTCACATTTTCAGACTTATTGGTATTAACTTCTCCGAAGATTACATCAATCTAAGTCGATGTTTAAATGTTGGAACCGAACTGCATACCAACAACAATAATTTTTATGACCTATGTAGTTACCTCATGCGACAAATGAAAAATGTCAGCTTGGACTTTGATCTTCTGTGCGTATAAAGTCACTATTCTTCTCTGATGTCATTTGATAAGGGAAAATTGCCGGGGATTAACTAAAACGTATTATTCATCTTTGAAATTGGCAAAATAAACTCGGAACTGTTTCGAATCATTAAAAGTGGTTGTATGTTGTATGTCATAAATAATCCAGTATACAACGGTAAAAATAGGATATTACCTCCGAATTCTTGACACACGCACCGATTTCCATGAAAATTGGTGAGTAAGCTCATTTCACCCTCCTTTACAAAAGTAACATATCCATAATGTGTGCTTATTGTTTTTAGGAGGTGAAAACTACCCCTTCTTGCAGAAAACGTAAAAACCATAGATTTAAGTGTTATGTCAATAGAATAAGCATTATTTTATGTTTTGAATAATAATTTTTTATTTGTAGCAATATTTCAACCCTTAAAATCCACCCTTTATGAGGAAAAAAACCAAAAATTAGTTTTCGTGGCTCTGAAATCTTTTGACGGAGCAATAATGAAGAATTGAATATTTTTTACTGTTTATGAAATAATACATGATTTATTGCAACGTTTCAAACCTCAAAAACCATCCTTAATGCAGAAAATAAAGCAAACCATTTTTTTCACATCTTCATAGCATTTATAATGAATGAAAGACTCACAACTGTTTATAATATTACTGATGATTCATTGCAATGTTTCAATCCTTAAAAACAACCCTTAATGAGGAATTGAAGAATTTTTACCTGCTTCAAAACACTCAACGATACATTGCTAAATTCAACGAGATCACTTAAAAAACTCGAAACTTAAATTATGTAAGTAATTAGTGAATTACTTTATTATCAAAAATTTACATATCATTTAAAGAACTGTCATCACTGTCGACTACATATACAGGTTCGAAAAGTCCCCATGGTACATCGGCCGTTACGTGCGAGCGATAAAGTAAGTCATAGAAATCCGTGCGATAGACAAGGATGGTTACATTGAAGACGTTTCATAATCTGAATAGTCACTCTCATTTCTTACCCGAAACGGACGGTGGCTATTCAGATTATGAAACATCTTCACTATAGCCATCCTTGTCTATCGCACGGATTTCTTTACTTTACTTTGTCGCTCTCATGTAAAGGCAGATGGACCATGTGGATTTTCGAGCCCTGTATAGACATGTGCGTATATTACGGCTCGGAAACTATCGGAAATTAAGCCATTTACACGATCCGACAATTTTCACTGAATAATACATTTCGTTTTTTCACGATAACTTTTTTAATTTTTAATATTTTTCATCGCTCCAAAAAGCAATTTGCAGGGAATTGCAAGAGCTACAAATTAATCCATATAGTTGAAGGGTCTTGAACTCTTCGTTTTCGAGATTTTTTGGTTTTAAGGGCTCAAAGAAGGTGGTCCTTACACGCAAAGCAAACTAAAAATCGTAATATCTCAGTTAATTGTTACTCTACAGAAAAATTGAAAGAGAGCGAAAATATTATAAAAAAACTTTAATTTTGAACCCATGCATTTTTCACGTATCTTGTTTAGTTTTTGAGCTGTTTCGAAAAAATGGATTTTTTTTTTAAATTAAAAAAATTCTTTTTTCATTATTTCAAACTATTTTTTAAATTTAGACATTCTAAACCGGTCAAACTTGCAGAGCCTATTATTAGTACTTAAATAAAGTCAACTGTACATGGATTACGTTTAGTTTCTCTTTTTATGGTTCAGCCATAGATTTTATTGTTGATTTTTTCTCCGAAAAAATGAGATGACCATTTTATTTTGATCATAACTCCGCGAGTTTTTGAGCTACGAAATTTTTTCAAAAATCATTTGAAAGGTCTTTCCAAGCACTTTATGAAAGGTTATATTCATTTTCTTAGAAAAATTAGTTCTTTCGCCATTATTTTATGGTAAAAGGTTCGATTTTACTTTCCGAAAAATAAACAATCACCTTTAGAGAGTGATAACTCGGTTATTATTACATCTACGGTAATCAACAAAAAATGAATCGATTCTTATTTCAAAAGCTTTATTTTTGATTTATATGGGATAAAATTATTAGTTATTTATCAAAAATGGTTGAAAAACATGCACTTTTTAGATGAAAAATTTTCAATCGCAAATAACTCGGAAAATATTAATTTTTGGAAAAAACGTTATAGAGCATTATTTGCTTAGAATTCATCTCTCTATTGATTTTTGCGATTAAAATGGGTCACTTCATTGCCACCCCCGAGAAGGGGTGGCATTCACCCCCAGGGTGAAAACACACATCGGCACTATGCAACCTTTGTTTCTTGAGCAATTTTATACTTACTGTTAAAATTTCACGTCAATCGGGGCATGTGTCAAGAATTCGGACCTAAAAACTGTTATATAGGTTAGGTACTGAGCTAAAATAAACAATATTTCTGTCGTGCTGACAGTTTTGTTTGTTTATAAATATGTTATTAATTGATAGGTTTAATTCGCTAATATTTATATCTGTAATCTTATTAAAACTGAAAAAATTATGATAGACCATATACATATGCATGTACAGGGTGTTATAACTTTGATTTTATTATTTAAGTCAAAATATCTTAATAAATGTCTGAAGCCACTGATTTCCAAGATACAGGGTGTAGAAATTTAAAAAATATATAAATCGTTTTTTCATATCTCTCTGAAGAGGTAGTTTGATGAAACTTTGTCTATTGATTTAACTAATTAAATTACTAATAATTTAATTACTAATTAAAAAATTGAAAATAAAGTCATTAAAGTCCGATCATTACTATTAAAAGTTATACTCAGCGTGGCAGCAGAACTTCCAAAAAAGTAAAATTGCTTCAATTTTTTTGGGATCTTTGAAAATTTACAGTGTATTTAAATTGGAATTTTAGACAAAAAGTATATATTGTCTTTATGAATCGAAAGTATATATTGTCTTTATGAATCGAATGATTTTAGGGATGTTTTAAATTTATTCCGACTATATGATAAAATCATTTTAAATTAAAATAAAATATAATTATGGAAATTTCAATGGCATTATCAGTGGGATCTTCGCTACTGGTTGTCGTGTTGTCGCCATATTGCATACCAATCAGCTATTTTTTTCTACTAATTTATTAAACAGCTAGTCCAAGCGTAAAACATCATTGGAAATATCTGAATTTTTTAGTTTCACCATCCTGCTCAGGATGTTTATGTCAAAATGCTTGAAAAAAGTTGTTCTAGACAATTATGATCAGAAGCATTGAGAGGTGAATAAAACGGGGGGTTGAGGGGTTTGGGAGGGGATAGGCTAGGTAAAACCTTTCATTTGAAACAATTTTTCACTTGTTTAACCGTAGTGCCTACTAGGATAAACAAACAAAATGGCAACTTTTGTTTTCTTGATGGGCGTCATATTGGATTTTCACATTTTTTAATTCAGCGCAGCGCAGTTTTCTGATTACGGTGATGATATTCTCTTTTGATTTTGTCGAAATATCAATTTGCCCACTAAGAGTGCCTTGAGAGTAAAATATTAGACTGTATATTTCGAAATTTTGATACCTTAATTAAATTTTCAGACACTATCAAAGTTTGGATAACTAAAAATGACATTCTAATGAAAAATAGCTGGATGTTTTTTTTTTTTTTATACTTGATATTTTTACGAAAACAAAAAAGCAAATCAATCACATCTACGTAATCGGAAAAATGAGCTAAATTCAAAAATGTAAAAATCCAATATGGTGTCCTTAAGGGAAACAAAAGTTGGACGTTATTTTTCCCTCCTTTTAAACACCACATCATTCGACTACATATTTGAATTACATAAAAAATCTCTTTCCGATTTCCATTTAAAAAGTTGATACAAAAATCAATATTTTCTGTCCTTTGCTAACTTGAAATCAAATCAAGTTAGCTCAAATTTTTAATATGATTGACATTGTGTTTCTTAAGAACGGAAATTGAAGTCCCGTTTCATCTAACAAAGTAATACATCATTCATATAGATGTCGCTACAGGAAATACGTTTATAGTAAAAATAGTACGATTATTTCATTCATTCAAATTCCGGCAAAACAGACCTAAAAAAAAACGAGAAAATGCCAGGTGCACGCACACGTGCACAATAAGTTTTCCGGCCTATACGTCCATCGTCCATCCCACTCTCTTGCTATCTCATAATTGCATATGAAAAGAGAAGAGTAATAAAATAATAAAAACTCCAATTTGCGGCCGCCGTTTTTTTGTTCTGAAAATATTTCTATTTTCTATCTTCTACATATTATTATGTACATATTTACAAAAAAGGAGGATGGCAAGTCGTTGTACAAATTTATAATATTTGCAGCCAACTAAAAGTTTTATTTCATATTATTTTCTACATTTATTATTTCTTGTATGGATCTTTGAGCTGTTATCTTTTATTGTTGCGTTGTTACTGCGAAATATTTTATTTGTGGAGTTTACTATTTTTTATATGAAGGAAAAAACATTAACAGAGTAAGTATTACAATTTGCTAGGCATAGTTGTACTTAGTACTAAATTCAAGTAAATAATAGATATTAAAATAAATATGTAGGTATTGTATTTGATTATTTGAAAATAAAAATTACATATGCGACAATCTGTCCGCTTACTTAGCCGTAATATAAATATGGCATATTGTCGTTGCAATGCACATACAGGCTGTTCCAATAGTGTGACAAAGTTTATAATTATTTTCAGTTATAGTTGTATAGGGCAAAATCTTCAGGCCAAAAACAAGATTTTCTGAACGTTTAATTCGTTCTGAAAATAATGAATAATGGAAATAATAATAAAATGTGAATTCGAGCTAGTAACTTTTTTCGTATCACTACTACAGGCAGTTATACTAAACTTTACCGTACTATTGTGGCACCCTATATATGACTAGATATATCATTATGGTAAATCAAAAACATAATAGGTAAAAATGTATAATTATCTATGTTTATAACAAATATTATCTGGTAAAATTCTTTTCTTACTTTCAGATACAGAGACAGTTAAATATAACCGGAAGAAGTCTATATGCTATTTCGTAATATACCCATAGTGGTGAAAACAACCCGCTCTATGTAGAACAAATTAAGAAAGATGAAGAATTATGGAAAAAATCAATGGCAACAAATTTGGAACAATTTTATAAAAATTGTATACTACCAGAAATAATATACAAAAATATTCGACAGGGAAAAATATGTATGGATCCAGAATATATTATACAAGCTCAAATTAATAAAAAGAAATAATTTTATTTTATGATTTTTTAAATTTTTTCCTGTTCTACTGTACCTATTCTATTTATTTCTTTATTACTTTCATTTATTTACATATTTATTAAGCTACACTGTTCCACAGAATTTCTGTTTATATTTGAGGTATTAAAATAACCTACAACTATTTTTTCAAGTGAAGTGAACTGAATACCTATTTCTCATAAAAAAAATGTAGTCTCAAATCGTCCTTCTGTATATAATTCTTTACACATTTTTTGGACAAAATAAGTATATCGTACATATTTTTTATATTTTCTCATTATTATGTATATTCACAATTAAAATTCTATTTATATTAATATGCGATTTTTTTTATCAAGAATTACTTAATATTAATTATTAAAAATATAATATTTTCCATTTCTGTTTATACCAAAGTAAGCTGTTTTATTCACAAATCGTAATTATAACAAAACTTTCCGTTATGAACAACTTTTCTTATTAACATTTTTTTATATTATCAAAAACAAAAGCAGTTTATTCTTCAACGTTATTAATTTTGTTAAATTTCTGATCACCCTGTATATATAAATTACAGTTTTTCATGACAAACATATTCAATTAAAAAGCAAAATATTTTTTGTCACGAATTACTTTTTCTAGTAGAATAGAAAATAAAAATGTTTTCCCTCTTATCCACTAAACGTAGATACTAATATAGGTATATTAATTATAAATTATGGTTTTAAATAAACTAAAAATTGTTTATATTTCCTAAAATTATATAATAGTATGGACTTGCACTGTTACTTATATACTTTTATACAAAAATATATCTAAAATGATCATGACATTCTTTAAATATTTACGTATCAATTAACAGAAACCATGATTACCAATTCAGAATCAGGTTATACCAAATTAACCACATACAACAGCTGTTCGTTAGAAATAACCCGAGTCCATTCATAAATAAATTTTTACTAGTGCGACATCTATTACAAATCAGGCGAATTAAAAGTCGAAGATAATGCTATTCATGAATGAATATTTTTTAATAATTTTATTCCAATATAACTTTTTAAATAATAAAGTGATGAACAAACTATGAAATAAAGTCTAATCAGTTTATTTATTTAAAGACAACTATATAAAAAATTGCATAATTCTGTAATACTATGAAGAAATAATCGTTTCTTTGTAAAAGTCCAAAAAACCTTCATATTTAGAAATTAATTTCTCACGAATTATTTATCTATCCCAATTAATTTTTGCTTTACTGTCTTCATTTATACTTTGCCAAATGTGATATGAAATTTTACTACTTTCTTCCATTGCTTTAAAAAGATATATTGGAATAAAAAAGGGCTGTTTTCTACCATTTTTCGGTATAATTTAGGCAACCAGAAATGCATCAGTTTCCATCCTTAAGATAACCGAGTTTCCAATGATGCTGCTCGAAGAACGAATACCCTGAATTTACTTGAAAATACATAATTTTATATGAAAAACCCAAGATACGTTTATTTACAGAAATACATTTTGCAGATTTCTTTCAAGTAGGTATATTCTTTTCTGTGAAAAGTTGCGATGTTAACTGGCAGATAGAGCTAAATTAACAGTACGTAGAAATCTTGTTTTCGCATAAGAAAACTTTACGATTTCAGATACCAACCAATGCAACGAACAAACTTTGCACTACTGCCCTAGAGGTGGCAGCACAGCACTGTCACTTTACATTGCCGTTAGTCCTGTAAACGGTTCTTACCCTAGATAAATAATTTTCGTGCGTAACTCCGAGATGGCGCCTAGATCGTTCCAATGCGACCACTTTCTGACCTACTTTTCAGCAGCAGGAATTCGTATGCATTCCTGCACGTGTGAATCGGCAGGATTCAGGTTTGTGACGTCACATGACGTAGACAACTGCTGCGGGGCTTGTGCATTTGTGCTACGTAGGTTTTTTTTGACGCGCGCTAGATTCAGCTTTTCGGTTTTATCAGCACTATTTCGTTACACTCGCATAGTGCTGAACCCAGATACGTGTTACCTTTATGTTTTTTATTGCGCTTATAAATAGCTCTGTGGTCGTCAGCGGATTTATTATTTTAATTTTATTGCGGCCAATTAAATGTTTTCCTGCTCTCGTAAATACATAAATGCCTTTCCTGTTTTTCTGATTGTATTTTACCTTTTCAGATTTCAAGAACGTAGTCATTTGCATATATTTTTGATACTGTTATCAAAAATAGGTGCTGGAGACAGTGAGAAAATTAGAAATAAACACGTACTCGTTTAGAATTTTATCAGCGCCCAACCCAAAACAAAACTAATCTTACTTATCTGCCCTATCTTTGTACTTTAAGTGTACTTGTACGATATATGTATTTTAATTAAATGAGACACTATTTATCCAGGTGGAGTTTATACTTTGGGCGCGACTGTACACTCATTTTTAATTTTTTAAAGACAATTTTTTTAATTAAATATGTTATCACTTCTATAGTACGTGATATGATCATGTAGTTCTATAAAGATCTTATCAGGAGAATTTATTTTTCGAGTGACATTTAATCGAGTGATAATACAAGGAGTTAGGTTAGTTTGACAGTTCATCAAACGTCAAATAATTTTTGACATTTGACAGTCTGACACGGGCCCAACGTATGATTCTTTTGAAAGGTGTTCCTCTTCAAGAACAAAATCTACCACACCTTCTCACCAACAATAAATGACTTTTTTGGACACAAACTTTTATTTTTTAAATCATTTTCCCTAAAATGTGTCTCTAGAGATTTTGAAAAGATTGTGTTTTCTTAATGATGACGTAATAATTTTTTCATGGAAATTTGACATATACGCCTTTCATGAATAAATATTTATTATCTGTATATTTATACGTGCGTTATTGTGAATTCGTTTTTTCCTGTTAGTCGAATACTACATATACTAAACTTCCTGCAATTTGATAGCAAATCCCATACTTTTATTTTGTGGTTTTCGCTGACGAAATACAGGTAAAATCTTTCAAAAATTCAGGGGTACATGGATATATAACGTTATTATATGAAGCAATTCCAATAATATCTCAGCAGTCCAAAAAATGCATTTAAATATTTGAAACTTTTGTAAAAATAGTGCTTTGTGTGAAATAAAATAAACTCGTAGCTATTCAAAGTGAAAATTTAATTTTCTCGCGAACATTTAGTGTGATATTGAGTTTTTTTTATGAACTATTGGCTTTTCCTCAGGCGAGAGAATGCGCTATTTCTTCACATATTGAATTTGTTTAAACTGCAAAAAAATTAATACTGTCGCAACATCGAGGCGACATGTTGTGTTGATGTCATGTAGGGTTGCGAGAATATGGGCCACAATATTCATTACATAAGAGTCGTAATACCAAGAAAATAAGTTACAATAAGAACAAAATCAGTATCAATTCATACTCCTAATTATCGCTTCACGTCGACGATTCCTACTAGGAATTAGACATTAACCTTTCTTTGATCTATCCATCCTTCCATATTACTTCAAGCATATCCTCAGTTTCCTTACGGGAGACGGGTAGATGTTTTCTACCCATACTGTCACTGATTTTTTTTATATTTAGAAAACTGAAAGTCGTAATCTAACTGAAAAATAAGCCTATAATTAAAAAAGGTCGTCAAAATCATTCTCGAGAAAATCAACTTGGGTGTTGTGGTCCATTTTCAGTGTTATAATAGTTTCTAACTAAGCAGTGCTGAAGCTAAGCTTACTACAACTTAGAAAGTTTGTGTCTTTTAGAGTTGTTTTACCCGTTTAGGACTACACCGTACATATAGAACTGTAGTTAAGTATTTTTTACTTTACAATTTACTGGCACACAATATCGTTACGTACATTTTCCGATGAGATGGAGACAAAGAAAAATTCCAGACAAATTAAAATGTAATCGCATTTTTATTTAAACTGCATCGCCTATCTATTTAATTAATTTCAATGTTATCATTCACTAACCTGCTGTTTTTGTTTTGACTAGGTGTGCAGGGGTCGTTTTCCTCTATAATTATTAATTGTTGTCTAGGTTATGTTTGTCTGATTGCATCGCAATTTAGCAATAATGTATTTAAGAAAAAAATGTGCAATTCAACAAAGAGGATTTTGTTCAAAGTCTCCTTAGATCCGTGAGTACTGAATTTCTTGTAAGTACCATTTCCCAAATATTTCACTGAAGTTCCTGTAGACGTTCTTCATATTTTTCTTGTTTTTAAAGTACTTATCCAAATTGGTATCGGTACTTATGGGAAATTTTATGTAAAATATTATACAATACAGTCGACAATTAGCTTAATTTTTTGTTTATCATGTTTTATTGGAATTTTTTAAAATAATGTTAAGTGAAGACGATGAAGTCTTTATTGGAAGGTTCAGAGTTGGAACTTAAGTACCAACAGCGACTATAGTCAGTAGTAGTTTGTCACATCTCTCGTAAACGAGATTTAGCTACAATGAGACGCAAACGCAAATTTATGTCACTATAGGTATTGACGAATGGTAAGCTAAAAAATAGTTTGCATTGAAAATAGAATAAAATAAATGAGAAGTAAAAAAAGAATATTTGAAAAACAAGTTTTTATTAAAATGCACTAAAAAGAAAAAATAAACCAAGGAGTTCAAAAACCCTTAATGTTGTGCATACCCCAAACTCACAAAAATATGGTTGCTCTATAGAAGTGTCATCAGCAAAAATATGATAAATAGACACGTACTATATATAATCAGTATGTTCATGTTCTTATGCAATTTAAAAGCTTATCGTGAGGTTTATTCCTAATTGAAATTTTTATTTTAAGGTGTAAGTTAAGGAAATTTCGCGACAAGCTTTTAAATCGCATACAAACATGAACATATGATTATAGACTTGCATGAGACGTAAATATCTTTGTGGGTCATGTAAACTGTTTTTCTATTTTCATATATTAAATTAATCAAGAAATCGAAAATTTGAATACTAAGTACTGGATAGAAGATTTCGAAGTATTTGTTTTGACAAACAGTTTAGGGAATCATTACTAATGTTTGATATAGGCCATCCAAATTAAATTAAATTAGTCAAGGTCCAGTACATTATTTGAACAAATTCGACAAGCAAGTAACAAAATGCTATGAAATGTGGCTCTATACGGATCATAGGCAAAGAAAATATGTTAGTTATGTTTACATATTAAATATCTATTTATTAATTTTCTGGAATACCATAATCCACCTATATCATAAAGGTTCCTCATATTATTGCGTTAATTGGTCACAATCTCAAAGTACATAAGTAAGTCTCTGTGCTTTTAAAGCAATGCAAACTCATTGTAATAATGTTTTCACCCACAAACAGTGGTATAACAGGGTTTATAAGCGTCCGCAGTTTGTAACTTTGTGTTTTGGTTGATAAATAGGGATAATAAAAACTTCTAACCAAAAGTTTAAGTTTTAACGTTTAAACATAAAATATATATCGTATTACCAACTATAAATAAATTTTCAAAATTTAGTCAAAAAATAAGAAAATTATTTAACAACGGGTGACATTTTATTCTATTTACTTTCTGGCAGGACCTTCTCGGCAGTTTTACGATTTGGCAGGACCTTTTTAATAGATTTATGGATAGCTGGATCAGTTTTAGATATGTAGGTAAAAATAATCAATATTTTTCCACTAAACCTATTCAATACAGTGTCATATTTATATATTTTTTAAAATTTATAAGTTTTAACTATAGAACCATTAATTTGTTATTTTCTTATTTATATACAAAGCTTTGAATATAAAAAAACAAATGTGTTTAAAATAATTGCATAAGAGTTGCGTGATATCAGGGATGTGCGCAAACAAACCAAATTTTATTAATAACCCGATTTTTCTAATTCTACGTGAAACAACAATATTTGTGTATAATTTAATCAAAGGCAATAAATCAATCGATGTAACGTCACCGTGCACAATGCAAAAATAATCGGAACAATAATTACTACAACAATGAGTACAAATAAATATATCGCGTCGTCTAGTATCCTAAAATATTACGTCAAAAAACTGTTATATAGCATGAAATCAAATCGCCGTGTTTCACTTTCAAAAAGAACGTCGGCGAATCAAGAAATACGGCGCATGATCTACGAAAGTAACTACAAACTGCAGGAACCGCGCTAAACACGCTCAGTATGAAGTTGGCTTGGGCAAGCGCACGATTGTGTGGTCCCAAGTAGGCTGCGCTTCACTGACAGTTTATTTTGTGCAATTGTTTTGGTTGGTCGTCAAGGGTGACAACCGCCCAAAGACTAATTGATCGCAAAAATTGTTTTTCGGTTTAAAAACGAAACGAGGCTACATCACAGTGTTGGATAATCAAAAGTGCTCTTTTCGGAATAATTTTTAGAAACACTTAAGAAGTGAGCCGGGAACATTTGTGAATTTTGGAATGAAACAATACTTAATTCGAAAGATAAATTAAAAACTGAAATTGGAAAGTGCGTTGTGCGTGAAATAATTTAAATTTATAAACGCAAGTTTCGGCAAAGTGAAAGTGGACGCGAGTGAAAGTTGGGCCATTGTTGAAATTTGGACTGTTACATTGACTCTAAAATGGATTCTCCCCAGATGTACGATAATCAACAGCATAATCAAAATAATTCAGTGCTGAGCCAGGACGGTAAAAAAACTGTAATCATGAACAACAACAACAATCTCACCACCCTCAACAACAACAACGGTAGCTCCAAGCAAACGCAAGCGTTGTTGAAACAACACCAGATGCAGCAGTACCAGCAGCACGGGGAACTCAGTGACTTAAACACCCCCGAGATCTCCCTCGATCTCCAGAATTTAATAGACGATTCGCAGTTCAGTGACGGTTTGTTTACCGACATCCTGCAGAGTCAGCAGGGCAAGCACATACAGAACCTCCAGTCGAGGCAAGTTATGGGCGTCCACAACAACAGCTACCCTAGAACCACCCTGGCATACATGCCCCAACCCGTCCATAGTGGAGCCACGTACTCTGCAAATCAAAACTCAAACAGCGACTCGAACAGCTCAGTTGGCAGCGACGTTCCTAGTATAAAAGAAGAACCCGTGGATCCGCAGGAGTACAGAAGGCAGTCCTGCAACCTTTTACCCAACAGTTATATGCCAGGGTCGTACCCCCAGAACCCCGGTGCTACTTTCACCACCTTAACTCCCAGTCCCGTCATACATCACCAGCTCAATATGAACGCTATGAAGAATAAGGCTGCTCTCCTAAACCAACATAACATAGCCAGGAAAAATATCAAGCCCTGTGATAAAAATAGCGAGGAGTACAGGAGGCGACGAGAGAGGAACAACATCGCGGTGCGAAAGAGCAGGGAAAAGGCGAAGGTACGAACCAGGGAGACGGAAGAGAAAGTGAAAATCCTGATAAAGGAGAACGAGAGGCTGCAGAAGAGGATAGAGCTATTGACGGAGGAGCTAAATGTGTTGAGGAGTCTCTTTTCCAATGTTGGTGTGCTGCCAGAACACGTCCACAGAGAGATCAACAAGCACCTGGACACCTTCCAGCTCCAACAGCAGCAGCAGCAACATATGTAAGGCTTTTTTTTATTTTACACACAGTCAGTGTATGCCGTCTATTGTCAGGTGTATGTATGTATATTTATTCCATGTTTTTCATTGTTCAGGTCCGAAGAAAACAGGCAGAGAATGATGGAAATCGTGCACGACTACGGGCCGTAGTCCACAAGAAAATCTAGCTTTAGTTTAGTTAATTACGAATTCGAAAAGAGCTTTAAATTTGTTATGAACAAAAACTAAATTTAATGACAATAATGACTTCGCCTTTAGACGAGACCTATCGCATTTTCAGAGAGTTCCTTTTTCACTGGAATCTTAGAGGTTCTCTATAGTACGTTTCTAGATCTCCTTCATACTGACGTGTTCTGAAACTTATTTAATTACAATTAGGAGTTTAGTCGGCAGTTTGCGGAAACATCGACGATTCTTTTAATTTAATAAGAGTGATCTGATACATCGAAATACTGCTTGTCGGACAATTCTTCGATTTTTCCGCAAATTGTTTAAAGAGTTTTGTTGACGGGTATTAATGTACATTAGAATTATTCCGTTCGAGCTATGTGATCAATTAAATTGTATTTAAAAAACGAATATATTATATATTTTTAAACCGAAACAATGTACCTTTTTAATTTGTAGTAAATTAATTATTATATATTAAGGATATATTTTTTTGTACAAAAATAATATATCGTTGTTATATCTTATAATTTTATTGTAATATATTGATTAAGTTAATTGTAAATGTATAGTGTACAGTGTATTTTAAATTTAATATATTTCCAAAGAAATAGATTTTTGTATACATTGCTGTAAAATGATGTACATTTTATACTACTTAAAAATGTTATTGTTATATATTTAATAAATATGTCTTAAATAATTACAAATCAGTTTGATTATTCCATCGTTAACTTTAACCCAGTCCTGGACTCTGTAGCAGATCAAGCAGATAATCCAGAATACCGTAAACTTTCTGAGTCATGGTTGTGAAAGTAAATACAATTACTTTAAAAAACAATTATTTGACTTAACGATTGTACTCACGTTTTAAGACGACATACAAATATGGTTTTCTTATCAACGAAAAATAAGGTGATACAATAAAAATAGAAACCTTGAAAAATCTCAGTGCTGATAATAACATTTGTATATACCGGATGTCCACCACATACAGTACAGCGAAATTCTTTTGACGATGTACTTATGCTCTAATTAATTTTTAAAGTATAAATATTAACTCATACAAAATCAAAATCATATTCTTTAATGTTAAAAATGGTATACAAAAAAATTGAAACAAAATATATCATGGACTCAAATATGTATCAAAGACAAATTTATAAAAGATTTTAATAAATGAATGTCATTAACATTGTTGTAGGATTTATATCTATCAGTTATGTCAAGTAAGTAGATACAGGACGTCAGAAATATAAATACCCAAAATTTAATCACATATTTAAATGAACAAAAGTAATAATCTCTTTCTAATAAATTTCTTCGAAAACTTGCATTGTTGTCCGGCATTTTTTACCTATTAAAATAAAGAGTTGCCTATAGATTAAAGAAATTAAGAAACATACGTTTTATGGATTGATTCACTATCTTAATTATTTTTTCATTAATATTAAATAATAGCCATTATTGTTAACTCAACTAAGCTTTTCAATTTATGTTTCTCTGGCATGTAACAAAAATTTAAAAATTCTTTAAAATTGTATTATTATAAAAACTAAGAGTTTTGAAAAAAATGTTACTTTCACTTTTGATAAGTTACATACATGATTATAATTTTGAAACTTATTTCTGGACATCCTCTATACACCGTTTGTGGTTCCCATTTTGATTTCGAATACAAAATTTAAAAAATAAATTATTAAAATGTAAGTATATGAATAGATGATGCAACATATATCCGAATTGAAGCGTTTATCTTATGTTGTTCAAAAATTTTATTATCACACATGAACCATAATTACGGTTCCTAATAAATACCCTGAAATTTGCTGTTCAGCTTTGAAAAAAAATACAAAAATTAAAATTAACAATGTCATATTTCATAAAATAATTTTGTATTTTCAAAAAAAAAATTATAAAAAAATAAAAAATTAGGAATACACATGCAATTTTCTTGAACATTCCATCATTTTCTAGACATATCCATTATCCTAGACATGTCATCAGCAGTAAAAAGCAAGTAACATAATTATTCAAGGTTATTTTAATTAGTCACTTTCGATTTCTATCCCCATAACGTCTCTGAAGAATTATTTAAAAAAGCGATGTTGATTTTTGAATTTATTATTTCTTTAAATTTACTCAGTTTAAATCTTTACTACATACTATTTTAAATTTAATGTGAGAATTATTATTATTATTATTACTTTTTTTAATAAAGGCCAACTATATCAAATAACAAAAAACATATAAACTAAATAGAAACTGCAGTTACTTCAAATTATCTACTGATATATTATTTAAAAAAATTACAAATATTGACGTAAACATAAGAATTCAATTTTATATTTTCTAGTTTTACTTGTTCATCTTTCAAAGATAAATCTGAAAATTAAAAAACGAATTCTAATATTAATCGTAGGATTAGCAAATCGAAATCTCTCGAATGACAATATGGCAATCAGTGTCAAATTAAAAAATAATCCAAAAAAATGTAAATTTTACAGTTATTATTTAGAAATAATTGTACAAAATAATAACAAATTTTCCATTCAAAATTCTATTAGGGTAATGTCCATCATTTAGATTTAATAAGGGCAGATGTAAATGATGATAATAATGACATAATTAATTAATATGCAGCTATTACCTTAATGAATCATATTCATTACACGGATATTTGAAACACTCGTAGACTTCTCGATAAACATAGATTTACCATTCTAACATAAGGAAATACGTATTTTAATTTTAACGTCATTTGTGACATAAAACTTGAGCACAATTTATGAGTTACAGGGTGTTAACAGGCTTTTCTTACTTCCTTTGCGAACTGAAGAAATATATACAATACATCGTATTGAAAACATTATGTGAACATACATTTTCCACATTCCCCGTTTGTTCTAAGATTTTTTTTTAGATATACATATACAGGGTGTATCACGAAGAGGGCCCAGTAGGATTATCTCAAAAAGTAGTCAAAATTGAAATCTGAAAATTTGTATACAGGGGTTTATCATAAAGGTCTATAAAATGAAAGTAGTGTTAACTTTCTCGCACTTCCGGTGATACCGGAAGTCATCATCAACTCTGTTATTTCAAATGAAACACTCTGTATATTTTTGCATTATTTAATTCTACGGTAAAATCTAGACTAATTTCATATAAGGTATGTATACCTACTATAGGCCAAAATGTGACAGTTTTCAAGTTATTATCAATTTTCGAAAAAAATTGAGGGATGCAAGTGATTTTTGAAAACAGAAGAACTCCGACATTTAGCTTTATTTATTAATGAAATTTGGCATGCATAATTTAAAAGCAATGGAATTCAACCAGTTTATGTCAAATTTGCAAAAATTCATACAGAATGTCTAAAGTCTACAGCTGTTAATTTTGTTAGTCCATCTAAAATTTTGCCCTCCCTCTCGCGTCCAGGTGCATTTTAAGGTGAGATTTTTGAGCAATTTCGAGAGCAATAGAGAGCAATTAGTGTAAGTAAAATAGGTTTTAAACAGAAAGCTACAATCTGGATGTCCTTGTGTAAAGGTAAGTAATACGATTATTATTGATGTTCCTCATACCCTTTAAAAGCTTTAAATGAAGATATACCTAGAGATTTATATAATTTATTTATTATTTACTTGCTTCAGTATTTAGTTATAATATTATATTTAGGTAGTGCTATATTAATACGCTACAAATGAATCTAAACATGCCTAATGAACAACTAGCACAACTCTTTACAGACGCGCGGTAGTAATGATCACATAAATTAATCTGATTGGTCAAGCCAAACAAGGTCGTGTAAATTCACACTTTTATTCGTACATTTACATCAAATATAGTAAAACCACATAAAGGATTAATAATAACATATTTTAAAATGTAAAAGTACAACGTAAAAGTTAAAAATACATCGAAAAAAGAAAATATACACTCAAACGTGTAATTCTACTAAAATACATCATACACTAATTACAAATATTTAAAAATTCTATCTGAATTTCCACAATTTTTATCAGTTATCTAATAGATACTTTTTTCTCCAAACAAAGAGAAAATGTTATAAAGTCAAAAATTGTATTCAAAACTTGATTGCGAATTTTTTAAACACCGTCGATTATACTGTTAACTAATTCACTAACATAGCTTTATTAAAAATTACCGTTGAGGTGTTGAAGTGTGACACTAAAAGTGAGCAAAAAATTTTAGTTGCCATCGGACTATGTCAGAATCCTAGACTTCTGATGGTGTAATACCGAATGTCTGCAACTTTAAATGAATTTCCACAAGAAAAATGTATTTGTTAATTATCGTGTAATATATTTAAGGCAGATATTGAATTTCGACAAAAAGGTAATGCACTCGCTACCTATTATACAGAAATTATGAAAGTGAAACGACAATAAGTTCATTCTTCGAATGAGGACAATATGATTAACATTAATATAAATTTGCAATGCCTTATTTTTATGAATATTTACTTTTAATATCAATTTCAAAAGGAATAACTATTTATAGTTATCTGCAGGCGATTATTCACTAATGTAATACTTAATTAAATTAGAATTAATATAGTATTTACATACTCGCAGCAACATACATAATTTCTGCAAGTTTTCGTATAAGGGTAATGTTTATCCTTATAATTGCCTCTGATTGTTGGTTCGCCCACGTAAATATTAAATGTTGCATAAGAGTACATCATACCAGCACATTATTGCGAAGAAGTAAATGAGTACTATAGATTTTTTGCATAATATTTTGAATTTTAAAGTTCAATTAGGCACAAATTTTAGTAACATGTAGATGTTTTTAAAATTAGTTTTTTTAACTAGTAATAATCACAGCGCCAGAAAGATTGTACTTGGTCCGAAAGATCAGACCCTGATGTGTATATGATTTTGGGATCGTTGAATCCGAATCTGAGGTCCGTCAAGGTCAATCCAAGGTTATATCGTGAAAAAATAGTGAATGCAAAAGATTTGACCATTCTTATACGTTTTTGGGGTCGCTGATTCCGAATCCAGCGTTAGATTTTCAAAATTCAAGATGGCGGATCCAATATGGCGGACCGAGCATTAAAAATGTTAAAATATTGAAAAATAAAAAATATTATCGAATTTTGCAGGAAATTCTAAGTAAAAAGTAATTCTAGTAATTTTTCGATTAGAAGCATATTTTACGAGAAAAAAAATTCATGAATATTCGAACATTTTAATCTATTTATTTGTATTGTGCTTGCAACGAAAACAGAGACATTAAAAAATGTTTATGTGGTAAAAAGAGGGAGATTTTGGGGTCCCTGATTCTAAATCCAATGTTAGATTTTCAAAATTCCAGATGGCGGATACAATATGGCGGATCGAATATTAAATAATTTAAAATATTGAAAATACAAATTTTTGTCGAAACCTACATATAACTTTAAGTAAAAAGTGTTCCTATCAATTTTTCGATTAGAAGCATATTTTCCGAGAAAAAAATTCATAATTATTGAAATATTTTAATCTATTGGTTTGTTTTATGCTTGCAACGAATACAGATATTACAAAATGAGTTTTTGGCTAAAGGAGTTTTTGGGGTTACTGATTCCGAATTCAGTCTCTTTTTAACTCTATCACGTCAGTGTCAAGGCCATTTCAAGGTAAAATCGAGAAAAACCGTGTGAGCATAGAAAGATACCATCCTTATACGATTTTGGTCTTACTGAATGTAAATTTGAATTATTTATGCCACTTTAGAGAATTGTAACGCCCTAAAATTATGATTTGAATTTAGTGATATTGTTTCACTTCTTTTAATAGATATGTTATTAAAACTTTCCCACCCATTTATTAATCTCGAATTACTATTATTCGACAAAATTTGGACTTGGTAAAAAGTTTCCTTAGTGGAATTCCGCCTTGGAGATATCAGCAAAAAGCTGATGTAACAGATACATTGAACAGACGATTTTTTTTAAACAGATTATATTAAATTTAATTACTTGACCTCATGGCAGACTATGTAGTATCAGCATCGTAAGTGCTGATCGAATTAAAATAACTTGATTTTGATAAAATGTTAACAAAAATAACTTGATGAATGAGACACTTGATGAAGTTTTTAATTACACTTGTCTTGAAGTTGTAAAGAATAATGCAGTATGTTTCATTTAATGCTCAACTGTTTCAGCGTTATTATCAGAAACCCTGTATTTTGAATGCCACACAGAAAAGTTGACATTATTTTTTGTCTAAGGCTAATGCTTTCTTAATGGTCTGTTGTCTGACGGTTGTCACGTCTATTGTGATTCACTGCTACTGTAAAACAGTCTGGGGATATTAAAAAACTAATTAACTTTTAGAATACATATAAATCGTGTATCGGTAATCCATACAATTTGTAAAACTACATTCTCAATTTGTCTACATTTCAAAATTTATTACTTGTTTTATTTGAAAATAAAAATAGGAAGCAGTAAAAAAGTATAAGTACCAATTAATTCAGTGCCACGTAAAACGATTACACATATAATTTTCCTCATTGACAGTTTTTTTTTTCAAATATTGTACACAAGAGATCACGAAATCATTAATATCAAGGATATGGAAGATATCCGAGGCATCGAAATATCCCTGAAGAGTTAGTTAGTTATGGATTTTCCAAACTGGTGAAAGTACAGCATATTTTTATATGATTCATATCATTCTCGCATATAATATTTCGTACATTATATATTATACCTCTTGTCCAAAAACACGTCATTTCTACTCGTAATTTACAATAATTTTTTAAACATTATCGCTTGAAGAAAATGCAGCGTTGTTTACCACAATTTTATTTTTATATATCGAAATTGTATATCCTACCTAACTGACCCACGTCAACAACTAAAAATAAAGCTGTTATTCCAAGGCATACTTGGACCATACCTTTCTCCTTGCCTAATATATTATTAGAAAATAATGTGTCGCTTAAATTACATGATTCACATAGCTTTACAGTTGGCAAAACAGCAGACAGTTTTACAAGATTTCAAAGCTCTCTCCACTGGGAAAAATATGCCCCTATAAATTTGTAACTCTACAAATAAGCTGTCGGCAATTACTCAACACAAAAATGTGTTATTATTAAGGAGGTTGTGATTTATAAAAAAACGTTACACGAATTTCTCTGCTGACAGCAAATTATTTCGCAATATATCTTTATCGCTTTTTAAATGCGGTGCATATTAACAGAATAAAAATGTTAACAACATAATTTGGTGTCTTTATTTTTTACAAACCGGCATTTTGTACAAAAAAATATTTATACGTCCAAAGTACTCCAAAGCTACGAGTCTAACGTAATTTTTTTAATGGAATTCTCTAATAGTATACATATCTAATAATAAGGGAGATATTGACAGGATCAAAAGAATGTGCCTATAGGTAGACGCACCAAGAATTAATACCAATGTGTACCAAACTGTATAGTTTTCACAACGTTCTTTGTTCCAAACCCAAATCCGCAAAAATCAAGACTCTTAACTTAAACCAGATCTGATCGAGTCAAACGAACACCGGATTCGGATTCGGCGACTAAAAAACGTATAGATACGTAGGTTTAGTTTGTTGACAATTGATTTTCTACATTTGACCTTGAACTGACTTTAAACCAGAGCTAATCGCGTTAAACCGACACCGGATTCGGATTCGGCGATCCCAAAAACGTGTAGATACATAGGTTTAGTTTGTTGACAATTGATTTTCTACATTTGACCTTGAACTGACCTTAAACCAGAGGTAATCGCGTCAAAGGGACACCAGATTCGGATTCAGCGACGCCAAAAACGGATAGATACATAGGTTTAGTTTGTTGACAATTGATTTTCTACATTTGACCTTGAACTGACCTTAAACCAGAGCTAATCGTGTCAAACGGACACCGGATTCGGATTCAGCGACCCCAAAACCATACGGATACCATGGTCTTGTCTTTCGGACCTGCCACTTTTTTTTTGTGGGGCTGTGTATCTGACGCTGGTGGCAGTACTGTGGGAACTGCCTCAAGGATATTGCTATTAATAGATATTCGCGCAAACACTTGTTTTTGAAACTTTGACCTTGAATATCTCGAAAAGCACAAGGCTTGGGGAAAAATTAAATTGTCCATAACCTTTTGGATGTCTGATGCATAGAATGCGAGATATTTGCGGAAAACTTTGACCTTCATTATCTTGGATTTGGGTTTGGGACGCATCAGAGAACGTCTGTGCAAAAATTCACCTTGAAGGGAACTTTATCGAAGTTTCCTCCTTTTTTCGTCAAATTCCCTTGGACTACTATAAAATACTGTGTGAGAAGATAGCGGGTTATTTACGGCGGACCACCCTGTACGTATATATAAAATTCTTAACAATTAACATCACACTAAGAAGTAATTTATACGTTTTCTAAACATAATAAATAGAACTAGTTCTTCCGACAGCAAAAAAGCATCAAACAGACGCGTGCAAGTAAAAGTGTTTTAAGTTCAATGCGAGATCAATTAAAAACGATTTTGAATAAGTCGGAAGAAAAGAAGGATCTTTATAAATTCGAAGTGCTATTCACATTAATCACATCGAGCGAACTGCAGAGATGCATACAGTTATTGCTGCAACAACACTTAATGCTCACGAATCTGTTGAATATGATATCCTCAAGGTAATACATAGGCGAATAATAAATAACACCAAGCTGTCTGCAGAGTGTTGCGATGTTATTAGATTAGCTGCTATTGGCATACATAATAAATTACTAAAAAAACACAATTCTACAAAAAGACGAGTTTATTATTTTTAATACAATCTGCAATAAAACATTATGTAATTTTGTTTAAATAATTAAATTTATATCGTTATTTACTTTTCAAATAGTATGAAGGAAAAAATAAATCTCCAAAACTATAATTCATCCCTGTAACTGATTTCTAGTGTTAGTTACTTCCGTTTCTTAAAAAATCTCCCAAAAAAAAAAGAAATCTAGTGGATTTAAATCGAGATTTCTTGGAGGCCATCTCATGGGACCAAATCGACTAATCCATCTACCACCAAAATGATCATTTAACCATTCTGTAACGAATCTGCCATTGTGATGAGGTGCACTATCGTGTTGGAAGAACATCTGTTGTCTAATATTTAACGAGATATCTTCTAGCAGGTACATCATCTACAAGATGGTAAGTAGTTATTTACGTTCATGTGATTATTGAGTTTCTGCAATTCCAATAAAGTACCATCACGGATTCCTCCCCATATATTGATAGAAAATTGTTGTTGGAATTATTACTTCTTTTAACATGTGGGTTGTCTAATAAGTAATGGATCAAATTTGTAATGCCGGTAAAAATCGTTTCATCGGTCCATAAAGTAGGCAAAATAAAATTAGGATTGTCATTTGTCTTTCTAATAAGTGACTTACAAAAACGTATATATTGCTCGGCATCCCCATGAAAAGCTTGAACACCTGAGGCAAGGGTGTAATAACTCCCTGCGTACAGCTCGCGAAACAAAATTTTGTGAAAATTCTAACTGCGACTGCATCAATTACAGCTTCTCCATGACCTGCAACATTTTGTCTCTACGATGCCCAACCCCTTGAATTTACAGCAATATAAGTTCGACCGGTCTTCGGAAGATTAAAGCAAATACCTGATGATTTGGTGTTCTTCTATTAGGGAATCTGCGATGGTATCCTCTTACGGTTGTTAAGGCATTTCTATCCCAAAAGCCATACTCGTAAACAAGGAGCTACTTCTCTTGTAGAAAAATCACCCATTTCAAAAAGAAACGCACGCACCTAGATGAATTTTCTAACAATTATTTACTACATTTAAAAATGAATCATGCTTTTGTTCAGCTATCAAAGCATGGCTATTTGATTTTAAGAACTCAATTTTTACTTTCTGCATTTTTAAAACACATTTAAACATTTTAATAATTTCAACTCAAAAATGATAGTGAGTAATTAAAAGTAGAACAGGAACGAATTACAGCGACTGAAATTTAATATAAACGATTTTATCAGCTTATATTGTTTTAAGACACCATTTTAGTAGAGAGAATAATTTTTTGCAAATTCATATTATTTTTTACTGAAGCATTTTACTAAATGCTTCTTTGTAGTAAAATGAAAGCTAAATATAAAAAAAACAGATTTTTTGCAGTATTAGTTAGTGACACATTTCTTTATTAAAAAGATTCACCACAATGGTGATTGCACGTTACTGACTTTTAGTAATCTGCTGGTTCCTAACAGAGGAAAACTTGGATTATCTTTAGTCTAGTATCTACAATTTTGAGAGGAAACCACACAAACAAAAGTCCAAACGGCGGCCATCATCTCCATCAAACAAGTTATAATTAAACATTGGTTTGAATGGATAGATTTTGTTGTACTTTGAATATGAGATCTGGTAATAACTATGTTTTCTGACCTTTTCGTGAGTGACATCTTTGGATTGTCTTGCACAGAGTCCATAACTACAACAGTAGCAGCATCGTTATCATTGTATTTTTTTAATACTCTCTACACCACCAGCGGTATCGAATTCTATAATTAGCTTACGAACTATTCTACGAGTTACAGTTACATTTGTATACTTTTCATTAAAAATTTGTATTGTATATCGATATGAAACATTACCGACTCCATAACATTTCACAAGATAAATTCGTTGCTCCAGAATTATTAACAAAATTATTCGGTGGGCAGTTAATAAAAATAAATATGTTGACCATTGTATTCATTGTATTAAAAATTGCGTAGTCCTTTTATTTCCAAATGTGATTATTGTTCTTTTCTGACTAAACTCCATATTTAGGTATTTCTTGAGTTCTCGAACAACTTTGTTAAATACAAAAACAAAAATTAAAGGCACTTTCCTTAGGGAAAATTTCACATTTTAAAATTTTTTGGACGCCCTTTATGATTTATTACATATTTGATTACTGCCCACGGCTTCCCAAGATAAGCAAACATTTTTATCAGCAATAACTTTTTCTCGAGAAATCAACAATCAAATAGTTTATAAGAGTCCGGAACACACTGTATATTTAAATTTAAATTTATTAGAAGTTCTATAAAATATGACAGTAGTTAAAATATTCTTATGGAAATTTTTATAAATATGGAACATTTCCAATAAACATGTCATCTGCTTTTTCTGTCCTGTCTCCATACGTTCATTTGTTTCTGGTCTACTTTGTTCTTCAGGCATACTCATCTCTTCATCCCCTCTTCTTGTTACATTTCCAGTCCTCAGGTCCATGTTATTTCTTCTAAATGCGGTCTCTTCTTCTTGTCGCTTTTTCTCAATATTGTCCTGCGTTGCAAACTCACCACATCTCAATCGTGCCCCACGTTGGGCGCCAAAATTTGTTATAAATTCATTTGAGATGGTAATTTTCATACCTGTATTTACTTTTTCCGCTTCGCTTATTCTTCTTTGTATCCTATTTTTCTTCTTTATTGTCTGGGCGCCAGCTCACATGAGCATATAGTTGTAATTTAATTCAAATTTTGTTCGTTATGTTTATAGAGGAAGTCTTTGTTTGAGAAAAATAATTTAAAATTCAAGCAAATTTTTATTTAATATGAGTAGTTTTACCTCAGGGTAAGGTTCTGAGAAGATTAGTATTTTGATTTTAAAATATTATACTGATTAATGAATTTAGATACTTATTAATCTTGAGAAGGAAAAGACAAAATAATTATGTTTGAATTTTAACTGACCACAGTTATTTTATTTCTCGTAAAAATAATTTCTAATTCATTTAATTACTTTGATCCAATATATTTCAAATTAAAATAAAAATTATGTGATTGGCTAACACTTAATTTATTTTCTATTTATCCAAAATTTTTCAATCTTCTATCAATAGAAGTATTCTTAAATTAAACCTACGTCACTTTCTCTGCTCTTACTTAAACTAAATAACAATATCCAAGATTTGGATTTAAATATTAAATTTAACACAAGTCTGCATCATATTAGGGGTTTATACCTCTTTACCACTGTCCAATACACTAATTTCTTTTCTTCTTGGTTCTTTATCGCCTCTATTTCTTTCCTGTATCTATTAGCACAACTTCTGTTCCTGACTTGTCATCTGTCATATAACTCCTTGTTGTTTGTCTCCTTGCTGAGATCTGTATTGACTCGATACTGGGTAATATTATACAGGGATGGCCAGAAGTACGGAATAAAATTTATATCTTTTGAATGAGTAAATTTTTTTAAAACGTTGAAATACATTAACTGATTTTGATTTTTCCCATTTTTCGGTTATATAATAATTAATTTTTCTTCAACCCCCTAACCCCCAGCTACCCCTACTTTTTTGTTTCAAATGGAAACATAAGGCATGAGGGGGCTCGTTGAAAAGCTTATAGAAAACCGAATCCAGCCATACCAAATAAACAAGTTTATTTTTTTCAATAGCAAGGTTTTTAGGGTTGTATAAAACACCTACTTAACAAGTGAAATAAAATTTAATTATCTTCAGTGTTGTCCTCCATGAATTTGCACAAAGTAAAATAAAGAATTTGAAACTATACCTATCACTGCTAACGCAAAAAAGATATATTTTTTATGTTGCGTTTTTTTGGAACCATTTACTTGCCAGGCTTTCTGGTTAATTTTTCGTTTTAGTTATAAATTGGATTTCGAAACGTTACTATTGTGTCAAATCAAGTTATTTACTCAATTTCAGTGGTATTGTCGGAAAAGCAACACATCGAAATCTTGATATTGCTTGGATGTGGAGACAAAATAAGAAGTCAGGCTTAAGTGCGCGATTTATTTAATGCGAAATATCCCGAAACCAAATCTCGCAAGGGACAGTTAGTAAAATATTTCACAAATTTGAGGAACACGGTACAGTACAGCCTTTCCCAAAACTGGACGGGGACGTGCTTTGAATGAAGAAAAGAAATTAGACATTGTATTAGAACTTGTTGAAAATCCTCATACTTCAACTGTTTCATTGGCCCGCAATCACGATGCTTCTCGAACTGCAATTCGAATGTTACTGAAACAAGAGAAATACCACCCCTATAAGGTATGTCTTGTCCAAGAGCTTTTGGAAGACGATTATGATAGGCGATTACAATTTTGTGAGGAAATGATGAGACGGTGTGACGACAATAATGGTTTTCAACGAGACGTACTGTTTTCGGATGAAGCTACGTTTTATTTAAGTGGAGTGGTTAACTATCGCTTTTGGTCCCAGGAAAATCCACACTGGACATGCGAATCGCATACGCAGCATCCACAAAAAGTTAATGTATGGGCAGGTATCATCAACAACAGAATCTTGGGCCCATTCTTTTTTGAAGAAAATCTTACTGCCGCACGCTACCTGGATTTCCTAACATTTGACCTGATACCTGCCCTATCTGTGATTTTCCCTTATGAAATTGATCCAGATATACCGAATGAAAGAATTTGGTTCCAACAAGATGGCGATCCCCCACATTTTGGTATTGATGTTCGAAGATACTTAGATGAAATGTTTCCAAATTGCTGGATTGGTAGACGGGGTAAAGTTGAATGGCCGCCAAGGTCCCCCGACCTAACATCCCTGGATTATTTTCTTTGGGGATATTTGAAAGAAAGAGTCTACCAGGACAAACCGGATAATATTGAGAATTTAAAGAAAGATTAGGGCGGAGATGCATAATTTACTAGCTGAAGTCATTCAGAATGCTGTGGACAGCTTTTACTATCGTCTTGGAGAATGCCAAATAGTGAATGGAGGACATTTTCAGCATTTGCGGCATTGAGTTTATTTTTGTAAATTAGCTAGTTGTTTCAATTTCTAAATGAAAAAAAACTTATTATTGAAAAAATAAAACTTGCTTATTTGGTATGGCTGGATTCAGTTTTCTATAAGCTTTTCAACGAGCCCCCACATGCCTTATGTTTCCATGTGAAAAAAAAGTAGGGGTAGCCGGGGGTTAGGGGGTTGAAGAAAAATTAATTATTATATAACCGAAAGATGGGAAAAAATCAAAATCAGTTAACGTGTTTCGGCGTTTTAAAAAAAATTAACTCATTCAAAAGATATGAATTTTATTCCGTACTTCTGGCCATCCCTGTATAACAGTTAACTTTATTTTGTTATTGGACTTACTTAAGTTTCTATTGTCCATAATCTTCAATTAATTTAGTTCTTGAGACTGTTTTCTTCTACTCCTTCTTATAAATGGTTTTTCTTTATTGAATACATTTGTTTCTTTCTGGTAATCAAATTATCTTTCTTTTAAATTAAAAATTTTATTTTCAAAACTTTAGCTGTCAGTTCCCCAATTTATTTTTTTTCTTAGTTACCTCACTCATTTTCTTTTCATGTCCCACTAATTTATTTTTAAATCACTTTCTAATTCTAGTAATCCAAATTTTTATTACCAATCACACTTTATTACATTATATTTCTTGAATTTTGGTTTAAAATTCTTTTTTTAATTGATCATCTACTAATTTTTTTTTATTTTATCTTTTCTTTCTCAATTTCAACCATCTAATGCACTCCTATTGGTCACACTTATTCAACTTATAATTTATTTTTTTAAAATCAATTTTACCAATTTTATTTTCCCAAATTTGCCTTTCTCTTTGATATTTTAAAATTTTTGCCCCAACTCATTATATAGTACCTAGAATGAAAATATATAACATTGCGGAAATTTAAATTACTACAATTTATATATCTGTAGTTATTTCTTATACTTTACTTGTATCTTATTCTCTGTGCCAATGCCGTATAAGTGTAGGTATTACTTCCTCTTGTGTATCAGCCTTGGCATAAGTAATTGGGAATACTTTATCAGTCTCTGGTTTTATCTTTAATGCAATGAAAAGTTACAACTTTATACACAGAAACAAAAATTATATTAATCGACTGCAGATACGATGATTTTTTAAATATTTTGCAATATATTTATTGATATGTACTTATTGTTGAATAGCGATGAACACATTCAAGAATTAATGGAATCCTTTTATATAATAACGAAGTAATATTTTGATATAATTTGCTGAAAAAGAGCGGAGCCTAAAGAATAAATAATGTTTTGAAATAACTATTGTTTTAGCCGACAACTGAAGTTAATAATTGATTCAAAGACCTACTCAATGAAAGCATTTATGTCAGAATAGTACTATGACGCACAATTTTGTTGTAAAAAATGAGACTATTATCTTGAATAATAGCCAGCGATTAATACTGCCGCCGAAAATTGATGATGGAGAAAACTTTCACTCTTAGCTTTATTAAAAGTAAATCGGCTGAGCATTTATTAATTTTTTTAAGTTGCCAAGGATTCATGCCTAATAGATTTCTTAATTTTTTTATTAACTGCTAATTTGTCAGTAATTTCCAACCTATCTACCGCAGATTTCTATCACCTGATTTAACTGTAGATGTCTAATAAAAATTTGTATGATATATTAATGAACTTTTTGTATAATCAGCAAATTTAGGATGGTTTAATACACTCTGTATAAACAAACATATTGTTATACCTTTTCTAGAGTTCTGGATCTTTGCATGAATACCGATTTTCATGATTTTGGCTGGTAACAATGGAATCACTAATTTGATTCATTTAGAATTAAGCAATTTGTTTGCTTGAGACCGAGTTCATCTGCTAGTCGAATAAAAGTAAATAATCGGTTTTAGTGGTTGGTTCAGGTACTGGAACTGTGTTAATCGGGTTCTATTGTGATTAACTAGATAATCGTTGACAATGCAAAGGTACAATCACCTTACGTTCTCATAACAAAAATTTGTAGGAAGCATATATACTCGCACTTTAAATTTGCACTATTAAAGGACAGTTGCTTACTATTTAGATCAATAAGTACAAAATAAACGCGATAAAAGAAATTATTTAATTGTCAGTATTCCGTTGAAAAATTGCTTTGTCATAGTTTTTAATTAATACGGATTTGCTATAGTTGTAGGCACTAAAATATTATTAATTTCTTTTAGATACAGAACCAGGCTTCTAAATTATATTTTTCAATTGAAGCACATACTATTTTTAAATAAAAATTTAAAGAAATGTTCGACCTGATACTGAAACACATGGAAAAAAGTTATAATTTACAAAGACCCTGCTTGCAGATCTGTCAGGACAGAGCTTTGATATTTTTTTCAATTCTTCTTATTCTTCATTAATTATTGAGTTTTTCAGTCTCTGACTACTTAACCATCTCTCAGTCTGAAAAAGAAACACAGGTAGTTTGAATTATTTGCCTATAATAATTAAATTTGCGAAGAAATTTGTTTCTCCAAAATAATGAATCAAATTCAATAACGTTGACTCCATAGGTAAAATTATACATCAAATCTTACAGAATACGATTACATTTTTAAATATTACAATTTTTTGGAAATGAATAATTAGTGTGATTTATAAAAAAAATAACCAACGGTCAAAATATAGCAGTCAACCTAAAATACTTCATTACCCATCAAAATGTTTCCCTAAAAAGTTACGCAAATTATTTCGATTAAATTTGTGATACATAAAAGCTTGTTTTTATCTAAAACATAAAGGTCGCTTCACAGCTTAAACAGTATTCTGCCTTTTTGCTATATTTTCAGACAGAGCAGATTTTTTCTGAAATGTCAGCAAATAGCGAAAAGATAATCAATCATTTAAAGATAATCAATAATTTAAAGAAGCTGTACCTAATAAAAAAATAATACGAATTTATGAAATGTTTTATTATTTCTAGTTAGTACATATTGCTAATAGTAGTAAAAAAATTGTTGGATATTTTGTGCTGTATTGACTTTTATACTGTTATGACTTCCTCCAATAGTATTTTGAGAGCGTTCAGAGCCGTACTCAGGTAAAATTTTAAATAATATCTAAAACAAGCTAAAAGTATCTTTGAACGATTACAGTAGTAATATCATCTAATTCAGAATTAAAAACGACTTTAGATTTTGTCATAAGCGACGTATTTAAAAAAAATTAACCCGATGATGGTCTCGCGACGACGAAACGTCGGATTCCAAAAATGTTGGCACCATTGGATAGAGCGAAAAAAATGGCATTGTAAATATGCAATTTATTTTAATATTCGTTTTCAAATAAAACCAGAAAAAAATAAAATTTTGCAAAATTTCGGGTTTTTCCGGATATCTCCGGAACCACCCGGAATTTTAAAACTTTCTATACGGCATGTGTTAGGTATAAAAAACACAACTTTTTTCTAATTTTGAGATCTCTTACCGTTTCTTAGATCTTAATGCTATCCCATCCTTATCTTGGACACACTGTATATTAATTATAAAAATTAGTCTTGCTACTGCAAACAATTTAGAAAATTATTCTGGAGATATTTGAAATGCCGCTCGAGAAGCATCTTCGAGCTTACTTCCTTTAAAATCCAAGAAAAAATACGAAAAGACATATGAAATATTTTGTAAGAGGAAACTGATGAAAGTGTAATGCTAGCGTATTTTTTTAGAAGGTAAGCTATTTTTTATACATATTTTAGTATTTTCCGTACAATTTCCTTCGTTATTTTAGGCAAAATCTCTGAAGGCACAAATAACGAAAATATGGATATATCAGAATATAAAAAGCTACTTGTTTGTTTGTAAAACTTCAAAAAATGACACATACGAAGCAAAGAAATAAAAAATTTTGACTATGGAAAACGTTACTATGTTCTTAAAAGAGGCTCCAGACGATAAGTTCTTATTATGACTCTTGCTTGAGGAGGACGTCTATCACCCTTTTCACTGACAGTGGAGCTGAATATTCAAAAACTTAAGACATGGAGGATGGCAGTCAATTAGTGTAGCTAAAGGATATATCGAGAAAAGCATTGTCAATAAGTTAAAAATTTCAAAAAGTATATTTCATCAGCAAGAACTGGCACCTCCAGATCATTTAGGAATGCAAATAGAGAACCGTAGTAAATTTCAGGAAGAACAAGTAGAATTGAATAAATTTCGTGTTGTTAACGTTTAAAATTTGAATAATAATATTTTTAATGTATATAACCATGTTTCCAATATTTAAATCCAAACAATTTTCTGTCGAACTGTTTTTTTGTTAACAGTGATATTACTATACCTATATTAAAGTGACATTTCATACATATAGTAAAGTGCCACTTCAGTAAACGATTTTGAATTTAGTAAAATATTATCAGTCAAAATGCGACAAAAGTTTTTTTGTAAGCTGAATAATGCTAAAGTATATAAGTAGTTTTTGAGAAAAACAAATTTTAATTTTATACTGCAGTTATCAGCTACGGAATTTAAAGTATTTGAGGATACTTTATAGTTTAACTAAATGTCGGTTTTTTGCAGTATAAATTTGAAATCCATTTTAAGTATGATCGTTTTTCGCTTTTATTGTTCTGTAGCTAAGCTAGCCCACACAGAGCTTATCCCGAGAACAACAGGGGCATGTCAAAGACTGATACCTAAGGCTAAGGAAGTAGAATATACGTGTGTAGCTGGCAGTGATTAGGTACATAGGAAACGACATAACAACCCGAAAAACTGAAATTTATTTTTCTCAGAAACTATATCCCTAGGTATTTAGCCACATTCAAGTAAGTGTACTATTTTTCCAAGTGACGTTTGATCAATTTCTTATTACAAATATCTTTGTTCATCTTAAGGCACATGACAGACAGATGGGCTATTACTAAAGAGACAAGTGCTTACTATTTCATCCCCTGCATTTCATTTGACCAGTATATTGTTACAGCCCTCACAGAAAGATGTGAGTTCAATATACAGGGTAGCCCATTGAAAACGTACCGTAAGGCATTACAAGGTAGTAATGAATTTTTCGGCAAAATCCAAAAACAGGTAAAGTTTGCTTCTGAGGGGGACAACTTTTGGCGCAAAAAGCATAGCAAAATCTTCAACCCCCTAAGTGGGGGTGCCATCCCCCAAATTTTTTGAAATGGGAATGGGTGTCAAGTGGGGGGTCATTAGAAAGGGCTTTTAATTCTCTATATATCGATTCTTACTTTTTGAAAATCGATCCATTATTTTAGAAAATATGCAGCTTTGAAAATACGAACAATATTTTTGACGAGAAATGCGAAAATCGATTTAATTTTACTTCAAAACTTACGGTATTAGCTTGGTAAATTCCTTCAAAAGAATTCGCTGTTTTTTTTTTTGATTTGCGAATTCTTTAGCCTGATTTTGGTGAGCAAAAAATTGTCCGCTTTTTGTTTCGTATTTAGATAGGCCACAAGAAGTTGCTAGATAACTGTCTTGTGACTTGTAGTTGAAGAGTACCAATACTGCCGAGTCTTTTAAATTGATTAATTATGGTGTACTCAATTCCAGAAAGAGTAGAAATTATTGAGCTTTTTTTCAAAAACAATGAATGCGGAAATCGGGTCGCCGAACTGTTCAACCAACGGCATCCTGAGAAACATGCGTCTGGAAAAATTGTTCGCGAATTGGTGGCCAAATTTCGCGAAACTGGCTCCGTTCATAACAAAAAGAGGCAGGTTGAAAATCCGGTACTAAATGAACCTACGGAAATAGCGGTATTGGGGCAAGTGGCAATGGATAGTACGCTGAGTACAATGCAATTGGCTACTGCGACAGGAGTGAGTCGTACAAGTGTCCAACGAATATTAAAAAAATACAAATTCCATCCTTATAAGATTCGGCTAGTGCAAGAGCTAAATGAAGACGATTTTGATCGTCGTTTGCAATTTTGCGAAATAATGACTGAACGAGCGATAAACGATAATTTCCTCTTTAATGTGTGTTTTTCGGACGAGTGTACGTTCTTCTTGAATGGTTTAGTGAATCGCCATAATTGTCGTTACTGGGCTGATACCAATCCAAGGATTTTCCATGAGACACACTCCCAACACCCCCAGAAGTTGAATGTATGGGCAGGTATTTTTGGAAATTCCATTGTAGGTCCTTTTTTCCTTCCTGGAAATTTGACAGGCGATATGTACTTGGATTTACTACAAAATGTCATCGACCCAGCTCTAACAAATATCATAGAGGACGACCCTGCTTACAATGAACACGAACTGATTTTCCAGCAAGACGGAGCTCCTCCACATTACTCGCTCAATGTGCGCAATTACCTAAATGAGACGTTTCCAGGACGCTGGATAGGACGAAGAGGTGCAATTGAGTGGCCCCCTCGGTCACCCGACTTAAATCCTTTAGATTTCTTTCTCTGGGGGCACATTAAAAGCAAAGTTTACAGCACTCCACCTGATACCTTGGAAGATCTGCGAGGACGAATCATTAATGTATGTCGCGAAGTAACACCGCAAGTGCTCCAGAATGTTCGACAACGGTTTGAAGACAACCTGTATCATTGTATGCAAGTTGGCGGACAACATTTTCAGCATTTACTTGACTAATACCGTAAGTTTTGAAGTAAAATTAAATCGATTTTCGCATTTCTCGTCAAAAATATTGTTCGTATTTTCAAAGCTGCATATTTTCTAAAATAATGAATCGATTTTCAAAAAGTAAGAATCGATGTATAGAGAATTAAAAGCCCTTTCTAATGACCCCCCACTTGACCCCCATTCCCATTTGAAAAAATTTAGGGGATAGCACCCCCACTTAGGGGGTTGAAGATTTTGGTATGCTTTTTGAGCCAAAAGTTGTCCCCCTCAGAAACAAATTTGACCTGTTTTTGGATTTTGCCGAAAACTTCTTTACTACCCTGTAATGCCTTGCGGTACGTTTTCGATGGGCTACCCTGTATATTTTAAATCCAAGTTTTTATTAGTCATACAACTAGCAAAAGTAGATGAAGCATGTAAGTTTACTACAATTAAACTGATTGCAATAAAATACGGAGATTTATTACAACACGAATGCCTTATATGTACATATCTCTGTCTTGTCAGCATCTACGTCCCAGCTTGAAGACTGTCCCAGTCCCAGTGACATGGCGAGATTCCTCATCATTCTATCTAGGTATAGTGTCCGGAAATAGCGGCAGCAGCGGCGAATAATAGCAGGGTAAGACGCTCAATGTCAACCTATGGCCTTCGCTATTTATACTCTACGTCCACACCGGTTACCGTATTGCATTACACGATAGCACCGCCGCTCCCTGCAATCCTACTTCGCTTCTGGTGGGTACGACTGCCAACAACAATAGGCCTTCCTTCCCACTGATCCGCGACTGTAAATATTCGCTACTCTTGCGGTAATGTTGACTGATGACCACCAGATACCTCCGCTTAGGAGATACTGCTTTCGAACATTTTATTTTTATACTCAACTATAATACTATGGTATTATGGAACGTGGAATGATGCCAAAAAGAATAGTTTTCTTGCGGCTCTCTTGAATGTATATTCGGAGCAATTTTGTGTTTTTATCGCCGTTTGAAATTGTTGATTCGAAACAGGAGCGATTTTGTAAATTTTTTTCTTTTTTCGGGCGCAAAATTTTGCTACTTTAACAATTATTATTAAATTATAATTTTACACGTCATTACTATTACTGTCCGGAGAGTTTTCTTGTGTTTTCACCAAACTTTCGAATTGGTGGTTGGAAACTGGAGCGATTTTGTTAAGTTCGCTATATACAAGTTCAGATTTTTAAAAGATCTGTCATTAAATTGTTGAGGAAGTATTCGGAAATCACATGAAAGTAACTTACTCTGTTAGGCAAGATTTTGTCACTCTCCAATGCATTATTATCTTGTACAATGAGATACACCATCTTCCTTCAATCAATAAGTTTAAATGCAAATCTTTAGGTTGAAAGATGCCTCCGTCTTTTACCGTAAGCATGATTGGATTGTGTAAATTTTGTTGTAATTCTTGAATCATAGCACTAGGGAAGTTGGAAGAGCATTTTTATATTTGTACTGATCTTTTGATTCAAAATTGTAAGGATTTTGATAAGTTAGCAAATAGAGAATAGATTTATAAATTCAAAGCCTGGCACCAAAATCTCTAGTAAAAAATGCTTAAAATACAGGTAAGATATTCTTATTTGATATAAAGGTGATGAACTTTCTTCAGTTAAAAATATATTTAAATATAGGCGGACAGATCCTGTTCATCTTTTTTTTTTTTTGGAACGTGATTAGACGTACTCAAGAAGAGTACGACTCTTGACCTATTTGAGGACTAAAATTTCAAGTCCTTGAATCTTTTGGGAGAAAAAAGATTTAAAAGTTATAGCAATCTCTTCTTGCAACGAAGTCGGACAACAAATCATCGTAGAACATCATGTACGAGAGAGACGAATAGCAATAAGAAGCAGATACTATCGGAGAATACTCAATTCGTAAATTCTTAAACAAACATAGTCTTTCTCAGGAACATACAGTTCAGTAGACAAGACCTTTGCTAACCAATCTTCAATTTATAGCAACAAATGTTTATTTGATTACATACTTCATTAAACGTCATCTTGTATTGTCGAGAGGGTTTTGAGAACAATCTATAAAAAACTAGGTCGTTAAGTGAGGATTTAATATACCTAGTTCCACTAGTTACATAATTTGGCTCTTGACGATCGCTCTGGGAGTAGCTCAGTATATGACGGTTTTTAGGTCCGAATTCTTGACACATGCACCGATTGACATAAAATTTTAACAGTAATTAGAAAATTGCTCAAGAAACAAAAGTTACATAGTGCCGATGTGTGCTTTCATCCTGGGGGTGAATGCCACCCCTTCTCGGAGGTGGCAATGAAGGCACCCATTTTAATTGCAAAAATCAATAGAGGGTTTAATTCTAAGCAAAAAATGCTCTATAACGTTTTTTCCAAAAATTAATATTTTCCGAGTTATTTGCGATTGAAAATGCAGATTTTTCATCTAAAAAGTGCATGTTTTTCAATCATTAAAAAACGCGAAAACCTTGCGTTTTATTGAAAAACCCATATGTAGCAAAAATAAAGCTTTTGAAATAACGAATCGACTCATTTTGTATTGATTACCGTAGATGTAATAATAACCGAGTTATCACTCTTTAAAGGTGTTTATTTTTCGGAAAGTAAAATCGAACCTCTTACCGTAAAATAATGGCGAAAGAACCAATTTCTCGATGAAAATGAATATCACCTTTTTTAAAGTGCTTGGAAAGACCTTTAAAATGCTTTTTGAAAAAATTTCGTAGCTCAAAAACTGGCGGAGTTATAATGAAAATAAAATGGTCATCTCATTTTCTCGGAGAAAAAGTCAAAAATAAAAGCTATGGCTGAACCATAAAAATAGAAAGTAAGTGTATACCATGTACAGTTGACTTTATTTAGGTATTAATAATAGGCTTTGCAAGTTTGACCGGTTTAGAATGCCTAAATTTAAAAAAAGTTTGAAATAATGAAAAAAATTCCTTTTTTTCGAAATAACTAAAAAACTAAACAAAATATGTGACAAATGCAAAAGTTCAAAATTAAAGATCTTTTTTTTATAATATTTTTACTCACTTCCAATTTTTCTGTAGAGTAAAAATTAACTGAGATATTTAGTTTGCATTTGCGTGTAAGGACCACCTTCTTTGAGCCCTTAAAACCTTAAAATCTCGAAAACCCTTCAACTATAAAGGTTGATTTGTAGTTCTTGCAATTTATTGCAAATTGCTTTTTGGAGCGATGAAAAATATTAAAAATTACAAAAGTTATCGTGAAAAAACGAATTGTATTATTCAGTGAAAATTGTAGGATCGTGTAAATGGCTTAATTTCAGATAGTTTTCAACTAGCCTGCACCCGACGAACTTTTAAAATGATATTTTGCAATTGCAAAAAAGGATGCGGTGTGACTTGTAGTTGCCGCAAAGTTGGACTGTATTGTAATGCGACATGCGCAACATGTTCTGGAAACAGTTGCCAAAATTGTCCTCCAATCACGGACCAAACAGAGGAAGACAACAGTGATGATAGTTCTTTAGATAATATGTACATTTTTGATAATAAAGTATAATTTATTGTATAATACACAAATCATTTTTATTTTCTCTTTCACTAATTACATAATTTAAGTTTCGAGTTAGTAATTTCGTTGAATTTAGTAATGTATTGTTGAGTGTTTTGAAGCAGGTAAAAATTCTTCAGTTCCTCATTAAGGGTTCTTTTTAAGGATTGAAACGTTGCAATGCATGATCAGTAATATTATAAACAGTGATGATTCATTCATTATAAACGCTATGAAGTTGTGAAAAAAATTTTTTGCTTTATTTTCTGCAATAAGGGTGGGTGGATTGAAACGTTGCAATAAATCATGTATTATTTCATAAACAGTAAAAAATATTCAATTCTTCAGTATTGCTCCGTCAAAAGATTTCAGAGCCACGAAAACTAATTTTTGGTTTTCTTCCACATAAAGGGTGAATTTTAAGGGTTGAAATGTTGCTACAAATAAAAAATTATTATTCAAAACATTAAAAAATGCTTATTCTATTGACGTAACACTTAAATCTATGGTTTTTACGTTTTTTGCAAGAAGGGGTAGTTTTCACCCCCTAAAAACACGTTATGTATATGTAATTTTTGTAAAGGAGGGTGAAATGAGCTTACTCACCAATTTTCATGAAAATCAGTGCGTGTGTCAAGAATTCGGAGGTAATACCCTATTTTTACTGTTGTATACTGGACTAGAGTAGAAATAGAACAAATTAATCGAAATATGACGTCGAATGGATTAATGCTACCTATTTTTTCAAAAATTGTATCTTCATATTTCCAATTTCAGTTTAAATTTTGATTTAAAAAACGTTATTTAATTAATATTTTGTTTCTCACCGGTACTGCCTTAGGGAAGACCCTAAGTCTTAAAGTCTTGAACATAATTGCTTCCTCCACAACTAGAGATTTACCCGAGACCAGATTGGTACATTACAAATTTTGAGGTTATAAGTAAACGTCAAAGTGACAATACAGTTTATTTGTACTAAATAACAAAATTCAGAAGTAGACACTCAAATTAATTTTCAAAATGGAGGCGGAGGGTGAAATGGATTTAACTGACGATGAGAACAAAGTGAGACGACATATCAACAAGCAAGTCAGAAAACCAGCACGGGGCAGAACTAGGTTCGACGTGCTCGCTATCCCACAAAAAAGGAATATATTGGGCACTTACCAAGGCCACGCCTATCATTTTCCCAAGGAGAAAGTTAAAAAGTTAAAGTGTAAACTGCAGGAAATGTTCGCCATGACTCCCGAAGAAACAGAGAAATACTTCGAGCAGATGAGGAACGAAGCGAATGAAATCGCAAAGAAAAAAATGACAAAGATCATGTTGAAGAAGTTATATCAAAAGCAAGAACGCGCAAAACAGGAACAGAGGGCGTATAAATGCATTGCGAAATTATTGAAGCAGAGAATGATGTCCGGATTTGCTAATCCGACATCACCTTTGATTTCCGTAAGGATGAGAAATCTTTCTGATATCATTTTGGAACAGATTTGTGACCTGCGCAATATAGACATTCCTGACAGAGAGAATCCTAACCAGTGCGGATTATTCCTGATAGCTTTAGCCGATTGGTCGTCCATTGCAATAGAGCAAGTTTACTACACCGTCCAGTTGAAGAAGAATAAGGAGTTGGCAGAAATTGAGGAACAGGAGGCTCTTAAACCTAAAGAAAAGAAGAAAGAAGAGAAAGAAGAGAAGGAGAAACGTGATGTTATATATGGAGGAGAAGAGCTTGACTTATTGGAAGAGAATTTTGAATAATTTTACTATTTTATACATACATGAATAATAATAACTCTGTAAGTGTTTTAAATTCCAATAATCTATATCTCTATATAAGAATTGCGCCATAGTTAAATAAAATAAAAACCTTTCACTACAGAAAACGTATTTTGATAGCTAGTACTGATTTTAACTATACAGAACGTTCCGTTTAAAACCCTTATTTAAGATTGGTGTACATTTTTATTGTACATATTGTAAAGATTCAAATCTAATTCAACGAATTCTAAAAAATACGCATTTGTGGGAGGAGCTATTTCAGACGCAAACTTATTTGTGTGTGTTATGTAAATATACGGTAGTCGAGGTGTCAAAGGCGCGACACAAACATTACTGAAATGAAAGATATTCAGCTGTTGGTTCGAATTTTGCTGCAGTAGATCTGTACCCCGGATGTCAATTAGAGGTTGTAGAATAATACATCAGGCTGTGGGCATACCCAGAGAGGATTTGCAAGATCTGTCCTTATAAAAACAGGAAGAAAATCCATGTAAATACTGATATTTGCGTTTTTCTCAACCATATCTAAAATTTCTACTTCTTCTTGCCTAACCCTGCGAACCACTGGTCGACCATTTTTATTATGGACCCGGAAGCTACGTGTTTCTCTCAATCCTTGAAACGACCTTGAAAATAACTTTCTATCTGATTGGCGCCTATTACGATAAGTTTCTGCATAACTTCTTAATAATAAACCGAAGTCATATCTGCCATTTCATTATTGGTGAAGAAATTGTGACAAACCGAGATTTCAAAAAAGCTAAATATTAGGAACATGTCAATTTCAAAGTATTGACAATAAAACTCGTTTCTAGGAGACCTAAGGTCTAATTGTAAGACCTTGACTCTTTTTTTATGGTTACCTTTTTACGAAAATGGATGCCCCTAACGATGTCAACTGAGAATCCCTTTTTACTTGTAGAAAAGTATGAAAAATCAATGTTTTATATTAGAAACCACATACTGTAAGAACCAAAAATTTGAGTCTTTTTATATTTCTACTGTATGCTATAAAATAGGGTCAAATACTAACAAAATTGTCCTCATGACGAATAGACGATATACCTGCGATTGAATTTCGTTGATAACTCTCTGAATTTCGGCTTTTTAAATGAAATAGTATTTTAGTAATTACCATAACTATATTCGAGAATTTCGAAATGGCTTAAAAGGTATTGAGAACAGATGCAGAACTTCGATATCTCGTTTTATTTTCAAGCTAGGGCTGACAAATTGTAAACAAAATAACAGATAAATCCTTTATTGAAAACACCATCAGATAATAGACCTTTTTAGTAGTGACGTCACAAACGACAAATAATAAGCAACTCCATAGTGCACATTGTCATGAAGAATTTCTCAATATTTTTATTAGATTGATTGTCGATCTCCTCTGCTATCTCTCTCACTTTAATTCGGCGGTCGTCTAGCGCCATTTGGTGAACTTTGGGGATGTTTTCGTCGGTAGTTGCAGTTTGGACATAAGTGTCAAAAAATGGCTTCCTTGTCATCCTCAAATATCGCGATTTTCTAGCAATGTTAGAAATATTTAAGAAGTTTCAAACTCCAAGTGAGAAACTAATAGAATTATATAATTTATATATTTAAATTGATAGAATATTGACTTTTATAGTAACTAATAAATTAAAATTATATCGATGTAACTGAGCATGCGCATTAAAGATAATTTCAGGTAAGCGAAGTAGCCTGGCAACAGGATATGATTCAAGAAAAGTTTAGTTGTGGTTAAGAGTACGCCTATAATAAACCATTTGAAGAAAAAAACACTGGATAAACACATTGACACAGTACAACACCAAGAAAAACAATAAAAATACTTAGAAGAATTAGAAAATGCCAACATATCAATAAGATCTCACCATTTTATTTAAATTTAGGAATATTTTTTTATATCGTTTTTTTGTAAGTTTTAAGGACATTAGTGTATCTATTTTTATGAAACACGTGTGGGTTGTTCTTAAATATGTACTTCCAATACGTTACACTAAAAGAGTCTATTCAGTTTAACCAAATCGTACAACCATTTTATTGTGCTATCCCTAAAAAGAAAGCATGTTACGCTACTGTATACTGTGAATGTTGCCAAATTTTTATTACTGTCTATTTACAAGATACTTGAACATTATTATGGTACAAATTGCACTAAAATATTCCCCTGGCAAAACACCAATTTTTAAAAATAATTTACTACATACAATGTTTTTATCTGCCGTAATGAAAGATGTAATACGATGCCATTATTGCAAATTGAAAGGTTTTTAATTTGCAGCGTACAATCTAGATTAATAGTAGCGAAAAGTTAATAAACAGAGGAAATGGTCACGTTAAAAAAATACGAGTTTGATTAGTGTTTATTGCATACATTATGTTTACAGAAAACGGAAGCTAGTACAACGCGATATAATAATAAAGCATTTAGACTGTTTTTACTAAATAAATCTTTACCGACTGGAAACTATGCTTAGACATGCATTTTTAATGAGAACATAAAATAGAAGTTCAAATGGAAAATAAATGTAATAAATTACACAAATAGAAGCCTTATTCTGAAATACCAAGGTTTGTAGCGGATTAAGGTTATCTAATATATCATTTTTGCAGGATAAACAGTTGTTTGTTTGAAGTACACTTCAAGAATGGTTCCTCTTCTTCAACTGTAAGTTCTTGCTTGTCTTTTATTTAGAAGGAGATTGATTTTAAGTTTTATGAGTTGTAAAATAAAGCAAACAAAACGACTTTCTTTAAGCAGAATCGGGTGCTACGAAAAAATGCAGTCAATTCCGTATTATTGAGATATATTTTTATTGCAATGCGAAATCAAATTCTGTGAATTATTTTTAAATTATTTATCAATTTGTTTTTGTTTTTAATTAATTCAAAATATTTGAATATTACACATAGGTTCTTATGGGAAATGCTATGTAAACCTTACAATCGAATTACGGGTGAAAAAATGCGAATGGAGAGACGAAAAAATATAGACATTTACCTTAATCATTAATTAGTAGATGAGAGAAAGAGAAAAGTAGATTACCGCACATTTCACAGAGTAATAAATTATTAAACATAAAAAGTTCTGACTTGTCTTGTCGTCAGCCAAGTAATAAACGCGAAGGAGTAACGGCAACAGCGCAATAGAGTATGAATGAGGATCGGTGGCGGGAAATTGAAATACATTTTTCGATACACATTCAACTTGCGTAATTCAATTTGGAATAATAAAATAATGGGAAAGTTTCAAAAGAAGCATGTTTTTTGAAATCTTTTATTTATAAAGAACGATAAACTTTCAATGCAAGAAGTTAAAAATACAGCAGGACACAGTGTTATTTTCTTTAAACCTGACATAGGCCAACTTTTTTATTTAAAGTGATAAGACTAGTAGATACTTCCAAATGCAAAGTAGTAGGAAATAACTTGATTAAGAAAAATTTACAAATAATTCTTTCCGGTGTTGCCAGATTTCTGCTAAAACGACATTTTTTTAAATGGTATCACCGTATTTTTTTAACATAATTTGACAAACCTTCTAATTCTAAATAGAAAATGTTATATCGCATTTCATTTTTGGAGTAGCCGTTTTATAACAATCAGCAAAAACAACGAAAATAATCTGTAGTCGGCAGGAACTAAATGAAGCTAACATGGCAATTAAGGTCTTGGAAATTAAACAAAAATTGTGTTGTTTTGAAGCAGCCATTATTATTGTACTGTCATTGTGTTATTTGACAGCTGTTGTATTTGAATGTGTATAAAAAATAACGTTTTAATTCAGTTGCTAAGATGAATCAGTTCCACAATCAATCCACAAGAGAAAGTTGAATTAACTTTTAATTCTACGCAAGACATCCCGATAAGCATTTTCCAAATCCGGAGTTTTAAAAAAATAACTTAGTAAAACTAAAAACAACTGGAAGTGTGTGCCCAAGGATCTGCAAAAGGCTGAAAATCATCTTAACAACTTAATTGAAACGTTATTTTTATACACATTCAAATACAACAGCTGTCAAACGCCACAATGACAGCACAATAATGATGGCTTCTTTCAAACGACACAATTTTTGTTTAAAATCCAAGGCCTACTATTGTTATGTTAGCTTCTTTTAGTTTCTGCCGACTGCAGATTATTTTCGTTGTTTTTGCTGATTGTTCTAAAACAGCTAATCCGATAAAGAAATGTGACATAACATTTTTTATTTAGAATTTTAAGGTTTATCAAATTATGTTAAAAGAATACGGTGTTCCCATTTAACAAAATATCTTTTTAGTAGCTACTGCAGAAATTTGTCTACACCGGAAAGAATTATTTGTAATTTTTCTTAATCAATTTATTTCCTACAACTTTTCATTTGGAAGTACTAGTCTATCACTTCAAATAAAAAACTTGACCTATGTCAGATTTAAAAAAATAGCACTGTATAAACAACGAAATATTTATACTTTGCATCACAGCATATATAACAATCTTATGCATTTTGATAAATTATAACGTTGTCAATATAATTTTTCATTTTGAAATTAACATTTAATAGTTTCAGCATATTTTTTAGAATATTTTTGGCTGCAATAACATTGTATCACAGTATAGTATTACATGTATCAAATTGTATTATACTTTTATGCATTTGCTTTAAACCCTTGTCTTATAAGGAACATTTGTATTCACAGAAGTGCATCATAGTAGAATGCTACTTATGCATGTAACTAAATCATATTTAAACTTTTTCACTTGCTCACAGTTTGTAGTTAATCTAAAATACGTAAAAGTTGTTTGCAAAAAGAGCAGTGCATGCTTTATGCCATGTACTCTATGTCGATTAGTTGATGCCCTCGAACGGTGTAAGGAGGTTCTGGCTCCACAGTCTTCTCTTCAACAGTTTTTTTCCTGCTCTTGCTATTTTCTGTTCCAATTCTCAAGCACTCATCATTTCTTTTTATCACAAATTTTCCTTTCTACCGACTCTGTTCTTCATTTGACATTTTATAGGTTAAAGCTATCAGCTGTGCGAGCGATCACATAGCATAATGTATACTTAGTTACATGACAGGAACTGTCAACTTACAGATACATAATAAACTCAGCATACTCGTGCGCTGTTGCCAAGTTTATGTTGCAACTTTTGGCATTTATTTATGCATAATGGGTAAAAAATTATAATTGAGAAATTTAAATACCTATATAATTTTAAGTATTTCGATCGTCTTTAAGTTACAAGATTGGAATAAGACACTTTATTGAATCAATAGATAGACCTACTATTCTATGAAGCCAGATTGCCGGCTTATTGTCTTTTTCCATATCTTTACTAGGAAAATTATTACTAACAAATTCAAAATTAAAATTTTAATTAACTAAAAATTATAAATTTTAATACAGTATAGGGTCTTGTATAGAGCAGCATATTAGGTAAATTACTGTTTTGCATAAATGCGACTGAATTTTCTTGATACAACGCTGAATTTCCTCCTTAAAGCGTGGATTTGCGTGATTTTGTTGGCATAAACTACAAAATTAATGCTTTGGTAAAATATCAAACAAGTGAACTATCGAGTACCATTTTGGCTTCAAAAAACAATCAATTTTGCTATCTAATTAAAACGATAAAACTCTTATAAAACCATGTGTGGTTTTATGAACGATAAACTTTCTGTAAATTCTACTTTTGTCAGTTTAATAATGACATGCTTGGTAGATAATTAATAAAGAAATAACATTTGACTGGCTATAACGCAATGAGTGAAATAGTCTTTGCAAATATTATTAACCCTTAAGTACTGACAAGCCATTGTTGTGACATACATATATATACGTGTCGTCTGTGAGATTACCTTGAAACAAAATTATTTTTCGATATGCTTCTGTTCCAAATTACATAATTGAAAATGAATCATAAATGTTTGCAATAAGGTTCATCCAAAAAAGATAAAAAATATACCATTATTTTTGAGAACAATTATTTATTATTAAGAAAATGCAAAAGGTGAAATTAATACATGTTTATATTATTTTATAGGAATAAAATAGACGTACCTATCTCTGGAATGCGATGCTCAATTGTTCTTTTCTTTATAAAACAAATAAATGTTTAGGGACAACTGCAATAAATGTTTACAGAGATTGCAGTTTTCCTATAGGTATTTTTCTCTGCAACATCACGTAAATTTATTTGAAATATTTTACAAGGAATATTGCTTTGCCTACATTTTCCAGCTACGTCTGAGAAATGTTAATAAAACTAATCAACATCACGGTACTGTGACCTTAGATTTCTATGAACAGACAAAGGTACACCGTTAGAGTTGTCTAGCCACTAGTTTCACTAAAATTTGTCATTTCAAATACCCGCAAACATATTCTTAAAAGTAGAGCATTCTTTTTACTGACGAGATATCAATATGTTTGTAATTAAGTGATATCGTACATTTTAAAATTTGCTGTTAGTGATGGGCGACAGTCACTGAAAATGTTAACAAGAAAATGAAATTAATAACATTATGCTAACGTAGTTATTATACAGGATGTAAGAAGTTTGACTGCCATTACTTCAGTATGAGATAGAGTAATCATAAATGAACAAAAAAGTTGTATATTACAGGGACGTAAGATTAACAGTTTTCAAAATACAGCGGGTATTAATATTGGGTAGTTTCATCACAACGTGACAACAGCGCTTAACCTAACGCTACACAGCTGGTGCATATTACGTGTGCACGCGGCAGACTTGTCCTACGGAAAAAATGTAAACAACTATTATTGTGAAAATTTAGTAAATTTAAAGACAATTGTTTTCCAGTTTTTAAATAAATAAAATAAAATGTATCGATTTTGTAGTACGAAGATAGTGCTTAAATTTTAGCTCGAATTTTAGTAATTATGAATCTCTTAAAACAGGAACTTGACTTTTAATCAAATTATGAATTTGAAAAATATGTAATTAAAATACCCAAAGATTCACGTCGTTCAAATAATCATACATATTAAAAATAATTTAGCAAAATTCAGTAATTTTTAAACACACAAGTACAAAACAAACTACAACATATGCTCAAAATGTTCATCACTATGTTCGATGCACAAACGACATCTTCGAATCCAATTTTCGCGCATTCGCTGGAAAACACCTCAAGAAAAGGAAATAGTGGTACGCAAAAAACACTCAGACACGGTCCAATTCCAGATACCTACTGAATTGCGTAATGCTGGACAGCTTAGTACCTTGTGTCATCCGCCACGCCGTTGCCACATTGCTCGATATGAATTTTATCGAATTTTAAATTTATTACAACGCTAATTATTTTTTAGAATCAAGCATAAAAAAGTTAAAAAACGTGATAAACATTGAATTTTAGGGTATTCTATGCACGCAGTTATGTCAATATTCTTTAATTAATCGAACTTTTGTACATCAAGTTGGAGAGTTTAGTAAATAGTACATTTTTTCTCGGAAATGGTTGAGTCTAGAACCCATGTCATATAAGGTTTTTTTGTTTATTTTAATGTATTCCATCGTCTGTTAAAATTAAGGCAGTCAAACTTCTAACAAAAAAATACGCCTAAATTGACCACAGCTTTGAATTTGTCATTCCAAAAAACTCCCGTGTATGAAATTTCATTAAATTATTTCGAATTAGTTGAAAGATATTTAAGAAAATGCGATTTATTTTCCCAACTTTGACACCCTGTATCTCGGTAACGAAGCACTTGCGGACCGATGTTCATATGCACTTTTTTGCTTAAAATATGACAAGGAATCACCTCTTGAAATTAAAGTCATCACTTAAGATACATCCTGTATATAAAAAAGAGGTCTTTTGTATCTTCAATTTTTTCGTTGCCTTTAGCCCCTGTTGAATAAAAAAACTTTTTGTTGCTGTATCCAAATTTTATATGAAGGTTATTACTAGCTTCAATTTATAAATATTGTTTTAAGAAGTAATTATGAAAATGCAAGATAGAATATATTAAATCAATTCTTATACGTACACAATATTTCAGACTTCCAATTGATAACTCAAACTGAAATTTGTTTATTTACATAGCACATTAGAAAATTTTTCATTTGTAAGGCTTATCCATACTTATACTTATCCATATATACCGAAAGTTTAATTTTTGAGTCTAAGATAATAATTTTAATCTCCACTAAGTACACTCGGATAACAATGTATGTTCTCGCCACAATTTTTATATTATCGAAAAATTGGGTCTGTTTGCGTTAACTGTTAATAATTGTGAATTTTTTAGTTGAGCAAATATTTGACTAAGCATGATCCCCTTAAAATGATACATGCCTTTATAGAAGAGCGGATATATGAAAAATAACAAATCGCAGTAGCCACTATATTTATTTTCAAAATATTCCTTAAAACGACATCCAATAATTTCAAAAATTTGATATTGTTATGTGAGATGCTGTGATGCCTTTAAAAATTGCCCATGTTTCGAATCCAACAGCAGACAACCACTTCGATAGAGCATCGCGTGTTCAAGAACATGGAGCCGAATTTTTCATCCAAACATGAAACATATTTCCACAGGCACCTAGACATCGTTGTCGCTATAAAACAAACCTATCCAGAGTAGACGACATCCAGAGAGCCCGATGCTGTTGGTATTGCCACCACCGAAAAAAGGAACGCTCAAATAAGCGAACATCATGGAATTCTAGGTGGAATATGAGACCAAGCTGCCTTAAATAAATCAAAATTTCAGCCAGGGGACGACCCCAAAGAGCGCTCAAATCCAAAGAGGTCCGGTATCAAAAACCGTACTAAAGATCCACTTGATGGAGATAGACCTGCTGGTTTTCCTAGGATAAGTTCCTGACCAAAACGAAGTACTAATTCAAATATTTTAACTAACATTGTATTATATGTATACATTTGACTGCCTGCACATCGCAAAGCCATTTGTAATTCAAATATTTCAAATAAACTTTTTATTAAACAATTGTTGCAAGCTGATGTCCAGACAGATCATCAATCTATATCTACATCGCCCAAGATTAACTACAGACATGTGGTAGTTATAAAGGAGCTCTTGAGCCTAAGGCAAAGTGTTCTTTAGCTAAATCCAAAAAAACAAAATAGTGTGGAAAGAGCCCAGTTGATAGCGTCAGTGAAAAGGGGCATCGAGAAAGGTACTGAAAGATACAGGCAACAAAATCTTTTACTCTCGAGAACATCAGCTCCAGATTCCAAACTCTGAGATAGAGCTAGGGAACCGCAATGGAAAGAGCGCCCAGCTTACGATAAGTATTGTGGGTTGTTGAAGGATTTGGCAGTAACCCAATTCCTCAGGCTACTGAGAGAAGGGCCAATAGTGAAGACGGGATACGACAAAATTTTGGTTAGTATACGAAATAGAGATACCTATATCCAAAACAAGAAAACTTTGTAGAATGTGACCTCTGTTTCAAATAAATTATGAGATTTGCCACAAATTTTGTTTGTTATTTTCATTTTGTAAGATAGTAAAATAGTAAAAAAAGTCGAAGACACCTTGCCTACAAGTTATTTAAGGGCATTTTAAAACATTTTTATTTTTTCCCTAAAATTAAGGAATTGAATTCAAATTAAATATATACATACAATCAAAATACCCTTTCACCATATTACGGAGTAGGTAGTAATTTCACTTAACTATTTCCACATCTTGTTTTCCGTTATTTTCTACGTCTATTCCTAAGTACTGAAAGACTCTTTATTTTCTTTTTATTCATTTTCATTCCATTCTCTTCAAGTACCAAGTTCCATATATTTAAATTGTGTTCTAAATCTTTCTTAGTTTCCGCCATGATTATCTCGTTATCAGCAAATTCTCCCTCTGAAATGTCTATTCTTATTCCTATATCCCACATTTAACTTTTTTATTTCTAGTGCACATATTTTTATTATCTCATCCATAAATAGTATGAAAAGTGTTGGGCTTAAACCCTTTCCCTGTCTTAGACCTTCTTTTGTCGTAAAAGCATCCGACTTCATGTTATTTCTTATCACAAAATTGATATTGTTCTTATACAGGGTGTAACGGATGCTGATGGCCAAACTTCAGGGGGTTATTATACAAGTGATTTTCAACAAAAAAGTATTATAAGATTTTTTTGGAAGTTGATAGTTGCTCTTTTATTTAACATTTTTTGATTTCCAAAATTTTTTTGCCATTTTTCATAAAAACAAAAATATTTTTGTTATTCTTACAGCCACATCAAATTTAGGCATACCATCGGAAAGAGCGTTAAATTTATTACGAGACGAGCATATATGAGTGTTTAAAAATCTTCTATACCAGGTGCTGTAAAAAGTTAAATGAAATAATTGTGAAATGAGCAAAATTAGTGGTATCTACTTATTGGTGATAACGCCAAAAATTTGTTAATGAGGACGTGTTTTTTCTTCAACAAAAACTACTGTATTTAGTAAGCTTTTCAACGATATATCAACTTTTGAGTTTGCTATTTTTTTTTTGGCAACAATATCAAGGACAAAGGTAATAAAACCTTAAACCGTTGTTGAAAAAATTATTTATAACTTAGTAACATGTTTACAATGACTTAATAATTTTCGATGTAACCTCCCCCTTGACGGATACATAAAGCGCACCTTCTCCGCACGGAAGCAACTGTGCGACGCACTTCTCCATTTTGCTGTCGAAGTAGCTCCCAACAAGTAAAAATCCTTTGTTCGAGCTGTTCTCGAGTTTCAATTGGTACTTCATATACCAAAGATTTTAATCTACCTCATCAAATGAGGTCTAACGGAGTTAGATCAGGACTTCGAGGAGGCCACCTAACTGTACCAAAGCGTCCTATCCATCTATCTTCATAATGCTCGTTTAGCCATGCCCGAATCTCCCTGCTGTTGTCTGCAGGGCAACCATCCATTTGAAGCTAGGAATTAATCCAAAAATTTAAAGAAACCTCTTCTAATATATTATGCAGTTCGTTCTGAAGATCAAGAAATGCCTCTGCATTTAATGCATTTTCTAGTATAATTGGTCTAAGAACGTAATTTCCAATTATACCCATGCATCCATACGTTAACTTTGAATCTGTATTGATTATTGGAGGGACGGTTTTATTACCTTTGCCCTTGATATTGTTGCCAAAAAATATAGCAAACTGAAAAGTTGATATATCGTTGAAAAGCTTACTAAATACAGTAGTTTTTGCTGAAGAAAAAACACGTCCTCATTAACAAATTTTTGGCGATACCACCAATAAGGAGATACCACTTATTCTGCTCATTTCACAATTATTACATTTAACTTTTTACAGCACCTGGTATGGAACATTTTTTAAACACTCATATGTTCTCGCCTTGTAGTAAATTTAACGCTCTTTCCAATGATATGCCTAAATTTGATGTGGCTGTAAGAATAACAGAGATATTTTTGTTTTTATGAAAAAATGCACAACATTTTTTGATATCAAAAAATGTTAAATAAAAGAGCAACTATCAACTTTCCAAAAAATCTTATAATACTTTTTTGTTAAAAATTACTTGTATAATAACCCCCTGAAGTTTGGCCATCAGCATCTGTTACACCCTGTATATATTCTGTATTATTCTTATTGTCTTTTCATTTAGTCATCTTTTATTTAAACTTTCGCATACTTTTTCTCGAGGTACCTTATCAATGAATGCTAGAAATATTTTATTTTGTTTCATATTGGTTTTTTCTATTATTTGCTTGACAGTGAATATATCTATGTGTACTTTTTCCTTTTCTGAATCCACTGTGATTCCTCTAATGTCTTCTCTATTATTGGTTTAATTTTTCTATCAATTATTTTTCCGTAAATTTTCATAGCTGTGCTCAACAATGTTATTCCTCTATAATTACTACATTCTTTAATTTATCCCTTTTTATGTATTGGTACTATTAATGAAACTTGCAAATCTTTTGGTGTCTTTTAATTCGCTTTGTTCATTTGCCTCCATATTTTCTGGTACCTTTAGCAATTCCTCGAAGTACTCTCTCCATGTTGCCATTATTTCTTTTTCTTTTGTTAACGTGTCGCCGTTTTTACTTTTGACATGTAATGTACCATATGTTTCTGTTGACCTTAATGATTTTAGCACTGTATAAAACAGTTTTTGATTATTTTTACTATTTTCCTGCATTTTATTTCCGAATTCTTCCCAAGCCGTTTTCTTAGATTCTAATACAAGTCTTTTACTCGTTTTCTTTCCTGTTTATATATATCATAACTATTTTCTGTTCTTTTAGATAAGTAATTTCTCCATGCCTTTTTTCCTCTTTACATTTTTTCTGCCCACCATACCGTTTGTATCTTCCTATTACCTTTTTTGCATGTTCCACACTATTGTTTTGCCGTTTCAGTAACTACATCTTTAAATTTATTCCGTATTTCCTCAATATTACCGTTCAGTATTTCAATATCTTTATTATTTGCTCTATTGCCCTCTCAAACTCCTCAGCTATGTTCTTTTCAGCTAACCCATAGGATTTTATTATTGCAAATTCCTTCTTTTTAACATTTTGTGTTTTCTCATCATTTTATTCTCCAAATTAAATAGATGATAGCTTTATTCCCCGAACTGTTGTAAAGAAATCTAGTCGAGTTCTGCTTCGGACTCGTACAAAGAAACCGTATAAACACCAAATAAAACTTTATATGCCTCTCAATGTGTGTTCTTTGCTTTCCATAACCAGGAAGTCCAATAAATAGGTATTGTTGGAGAACAAGTCTGTAATTGTTCGTAGGGCGTAGTATCCTTTAATGACATATACATGTATGTCGTTTACGTAAAAATGGTCGACAAATGTTTATTCTATTGTTTACAGTAAATACCGTGTATGTATAAGTTTCACTTTCTAACGAACCAGTGCATATTAAAACCCACAATACCGCACATAAAGGCATGAATTTAGAAAAAGATTTTATGTGTTTTGTAAATGCTACATCAAATTTTTATCAAGTAAAGAATAAGAATAATAATGGCGGCGCTTTAGAAAGTATAAATTTTGTGGGAGAGACAGCAGCTGTAAAAAAATTGTACTTATAAAATTTTGAATCAATCAATTTCTTCAATTTTAGGGGAAAAAACAGAGATTACGTATTAATCTGGTAAAAGTATTTAACATTTTTGTAAACGACTTGGTCATATTTAAAAAAATTGATAATAGATAAGTAGTATCGGAATAGTATCGGTTAAATGTCATTATACCGAAGCCTTGCAAAATTAAATTCTATCAGAAGAGATCAGTCAGTTTGGGATCGTTTAATGATTACCTTAATCTGTTCGCTAAATTTCAAGGAAGTCTCAATAGTCAATTCTAATTTTTTTGCAACATCAGTTTGCTGAAGTTGATCATCAGATAATTTAATATTAATACGTTTAGATCGCATTCTAGTAGCGCTTTTTCTAACATTATTTTAGAGCTGATAGACAGATAAAATTTATTTGCAGAGGCGAAAAACAAACAAAAGATTGTAGAAAAACGCTCAGACCCGTCGATTTTAGATTAAAGGGGACACTCTTTGCTGGTATTTTTGACTCCGCCACTTTCACCCCAAAACAAGGTTAAGCATCACCCCAAAATATTTAAATGGCATTGGGGGTTGAGTAATATTTCTTTTGAAAGCTCTTACAATTCTCTTTACAACAGACTTTAAATTTTATAATTCCGCCCAATACTTATTAAGAATTTTGATTTTAAAGTTGAAATTTATGTACAAACAATTAGTAACGGTAAAAATGTCGGTCATTCGAGTTAAATACGCCAATGGTATAAATTTAGTATTTCTTGCGTTACATTGGTTTTTGGCGATTTGTTATCACTTTCGTAAAAAAAACACAATAGTAAAAAACAGAAATGAATGCTATACACACACAATGAACGTAAAATTAGTGGATTCCAAATTATTTTCTAGTATTATTTGGAAGCGTTGGTTGGTAGTTTATTTAATTGTGTTTTTGAAAATTAAACACTATGGTTTATTCCATTGCGGAAAGGGTAGATATCATTTCGCTTTACTTTATGAACAATAAATGTGCGAATAGAACAGCTCAGCTATTTAATGAACAACATCAAGATCGACATGTCAGGAGGAAGTATGTTCTAGAGTTAGTAAAAAAATTTCAAGAGACAGGGAACGTAGCCAATAAAAAACGAGAAATTGAAAAACCTATAGTTAATGAAGCTAGTGAAGTTGCAGTTTTGGGACAAGTTCATCTTGATCCTACATTAAGTACGAGGCAGCTGGCATCTGTGTCTGGGATCAATCGAACTAGCATACAAACCATTTTGAAGAAGAATAAATTCCATCCATACAAAATACATTTAGTCCAGGAACTTCATGAGGATGATTATGACCGCCGTTTGCAATTTTGCGAAATAATGAGTGAGCGAGCAGGGAACGATCCACAGTTCCTTTTTAACATCTGTTTTTCTGATGAATGCAGTTTTTTCTTGAACGGGACGGTAAATCGTCACAATTGCCGCTATTGGTCCGATTCAAACCCAAGAGTTTTTCACGAGGTGCATACACAGCAACCGGAAAAATTAAATGTATGGGCTGGAATTTTCGGTGACCGGCTGGTGGGTCCTTTTTTTCTACCTGGTAATTTGACTGGCCAAATGTATTTGCAATTACTGGAAGACGCTATTGACCCTGCCTTGACTGATATTATTGAAAATGTTCCAGAGTATGATGAAGATCATTTGATTTTTCAACAGGACGGTGCTCCTCCGCATTATGCGTTAATTGTCCGTCAGTATTTGGACCAACGTTTTCTACGGAATTGGATTGGGAGAAGAGGCAGCATTGAGTGGCCTCCACGATCACCGGATTTATCGCCCCTTGATTTCTTTTTGTGGGGATACCTAAAAAGTAAAATCTATAAAACACAGCCAGCGTCGCTGGAAGATTTGCGTCAAAGAATCGTCGACGAATGCCGTCGAATCACTCCGGAAATGCTTCGGAATGTGCGCGAACGTTTCGAACAAAATCTTTATTCTTGTATGGAAGCGGGCGGTCATCAGTTTGAACATTTAATCAACTAAGTAGTAAGTAAGCAACTAAACATAATTTAAATTTTAAAATGTAAATTTTTTTCAAAGTATTGGGCGGAATTATAAAATTTAAAGTCTGTTGTAAAGAGAATTGTAAGAGCTTTCAAAAGAAATATTACTCAACCCCCAATGCCATTTAAATATTTTGGGGTGATGCTTACCCTTGCTTGGGGGTGAAAGTGACGGAGTCAAAAATTCCAGCAAAGAATGTCCTCATTTAATCTAAAATCGACGGGTCTGAGCGTTTTTCTACAATCTTGACGCAGTTCCTGAAAATGGCTCTGTTTCGTCTTCATTTGGCCACCATGTACATATATACAATCTGTATACGTACGTATGAGATCTCTATAATCGATAATTTCATTTATTTTGGGTAAAGATAGAACCTTACACTATCTGGAAAGACAGTCTTATCAAAACAAAATTGATCCTACCCCATCTTTAATTACTCCCGAGTAAAAATGGTTGCAAGGTCAACTGCAAAATTTAATAAAATAATCATTAATATTAATTAAATCAGAAATATCACCTGGAAGCATTGTTTTTTTATTATTTATATTAAATAATTTTAAGGCATGTTTATTATTGAACAAAGCACTTGCATTTAAGGTGTTCCTTATTTTCATATTTTGTATAAATGTAACCTTTTTCATAAAACCCGTAAACATGCTACTAATAACGATACTGCCTACCTAATTAACGAGTATGTCAAAATAAATATTCAGGTTACAAAATATTTAGTATTCGTTCTAACAGTTGTTTATAAACAAGCCAATGATATTAACTTTTTGGGAGCAACATGTGTAAAATTTCATTTGCATAAGTGTTTACTTCTAAACATATTGTACTATGGTACTACTTGTTATAATATATTGGTATCGTTGGATGGTATTTACCAAAAAAGTCAGTGGTGCCATTTGAAGGATGTTAATGAATATTGTTCTTAGAAATGTAGAACCAAGGATGAAATATACAATAAACAAAGAGGTAAATGTGGTAAATCCTGTATTCGGAATGGAATACCTATTCGTATGATATTGGGCTCATATTAAAAATTCTAAAGTTATGATAGTTTAAGTTTAACATAAAATAAGTTTTCAGTGTTTTTATTATCATTTTAATAGATTCACAAATAAAAACGATATACCTAAATCTAATAATAAGTTACGAGTTACTTTGATTTTTTTTCAAATATATAATTTTTTCTTTAACTGGCTTTTTATCTCTTTCTCTATAACCAAGAACTAAGCATTGTGTAAAATTTATCATCATTAGAAATCGGAAATGTTGGGGGACTGCAATGTGGTACAGGGTTGGCTGGGTCCCCTTTTATGTAATTTTATACAGACCAAAAGTGACAGAACCATTGCCTTGTTATGCATTCTTTACATTATGAGAATATACAAGGTGTATCACGAAGAGGGCCCAGTAGGATTATCTCAAAAAGTAGTCAGAATTGAAATCTGAAAATTTGTACACAGGGGTTTATCAAAAAGATTTCAATGAAAAGAGTGTCAACTTTCTCGCACGTCCGGTTATACCTGAAGTCATCATCAACTCTGTTATTTCAAATGGAACACTCTGTATATTTTTTAATTCTACGGCAAATTCTAGACTATTTTCATATAAGGTACTATAGGCCAAAATGTGACAGTTTTCAAGTTATTATCAATTTTCGAAGAAAATTGAGGAATGTGATTTTTGAAAATAACTACGACATTTTGCTTTATTTATCAGTGAAATTTGGCATGAATAATAATTTAAAACCAATGGAATTGAACCAGTTTATGTTAAATTTGCAAAAACTCATACAAAGTGTTTAAAAACTGTGGCCAATATTGTGACGTTAAAGTTGAATTTACTTAAATATTTCAAACGGTATATTATTACATTAATGGATGCAGAAAATTTACTTTAAAATGATGCTATAGTTCCTTATACCCAAAGTTAACAGTTCTTGTGTAAATTGGAAATTATTGATTTCAACACAGAAAAATCTACGAGTATGGTGGGTTTATTTAAAGCATCGCTCTTTTTAATTTAATATACTGAATTATTGTTTTTGACGAAGGTATAACGATAATAAAAATTTACAGTTCATCAATTAGATATCTTTTATTATTCAATTCCTTAATACATTAAATCCACCGTAGATACTATTTTTACCAATGGTGATGAAGCATCAACTACTTCACATTTTAATAATCCCACTATCTGCGTCATTGTACAATAACATGTACATGTCTGCCTCCGATCTGAAGCTTCGCATCGATCAATTTATTCGATACGTATGTAGTGGCACCCTAATGCTTGCCCTGTCGGCCTGTAGTGCCGGTACACAATCCAGGTTTTTTGCTGAGGAGCGTTGGTCGTGCAATTCATTTCCGTCTGTACGCGTGTGAGTGAGACAACCACTCTATATGATTTTGTTATATCAATGTCATTATAATTATTGTTAACACTTAACATGACGATACATTACAAGTAATCGTTTGTTTTGGGAAACAGCTTTTCATAAAATTAATAAGTTCCTTTTTTCCGTATACCGTTAACGTTTTTCTCGTCTACAACACAACCTAGCAAAACATGTTGATTAAAGTGATAATAGCAACAATAAACTTCACTGATTAATGCTGCTATTTATGCAATGCCAATGGTACATAATGGCTTTCATTAGTGTCAGAGAGTTTTTCGTATAATACAAAAGGAACAGCAATGCTGATTGCACATACCTAATACAACTTTGCAATTTATAGTATTTTATTAAAAGCATCGTTAAATATTTTTGTACGCATGCCATGTCGTTTTAACAATTATTTTCCGTTTTAAATTGAACTAATTAACTTAAAAAAACCTAGTAGTATTAAATTAGTTTATATTGTATTTGTCATGTACGTATACGTATTTTATTTTCGGATCAGAAAAGGACAGATTGCTTGTTTGTAAATGAGAACAAATTATAAACATTTCGATGACATTTACTTATTTGGTCAACATCCTGTTTTTACGGAAAATATTTTCATTTTTTAATTAACCTCCAAGCATTTTAATATTACTTATTAATCAGTAATTATATATCTTATGCTAGGAATATGTATGTGTATATCATAGTTTTTTACGTTCCACATGGAAACGATTTAACAAATTAAAATTTTTACGATACATTGACACAAACTTAATTAGGTTTGTAATAGATACAAGGAATTTGAAGAATATACCTTGAAAAACTACAGTCAGTGGATTATTGACAAATGATTGTTAATTTTATTGTTTAATAACCAATAATGATATATATCAAGTTACGAATATAATTAATAATAATAATATTGACCTCTAGCGCTCATAAAAATTGATAAATTTATTTACCTAGTTAAATATCTGCTTAGATAATGGTTTCCAAATTAAATAAATTCATTTTTCTTTAATGCATTATAGTGTATAAAACAGACGGTTACATCTGGGATACTGAAAATAGGTATAAATGGCATTACCAAAATAAGAAAGAGTGCTTTGTTTCCGAGGTTGTTAAGAATTTTGAAATTGTATTTGTAACAAAAATTTTTATAAATATCTACTGTAAAACGAACAGGTTTTGGGAATTATTAGATATTAGTTACAGTAATTTTGAATTTAAGAATTAAAACCTTATACTTATTCGATATTGGCGACTGAAAAATCACTCAGAAACAAGTTTCAGCTACAGTCTTTAAGTTTTGAATGCTTTTCCGATTTTTACATCCGCCCTATTGGATCCCCCATTTTTTATTCAGGAATTTTCTGATTCGTAATCAGCGACCCTAAAAACCCGCGGTAACAAAACTCAGGCAAAAATATTGATTAGAAAAATATGTGACTACATATTGTAATGGAATGAGTAGGGGCAAATATTTTAAAATATCAAAGGCATATTTGGGAAAATAAAATTGGTAAAATTTATTTTAAAGAAATAAATTATAAGTTGAATAAGTGTGACCAATAGGAGTACAGTAGATGGTTGAAATTGAGAAAGAAAAGATAAAATAAATAAGAATTAGTATATGATCCATTAAAATTTCCGTAAAGAATGAATTTCAAACAAAATTAAAGAAATATAATTTATTAAAGTATATTCGAATTAGAAAGTGTTATTGGTAATAAAAATTTGGATTAGTAGAATTAGAAAGTGAAAAAAATAGTGGAACATGAAAAGAAAAAGAGTGGGGTAACTAAAAAAGAAAAATAAAAAATTGGGGAGCTGACAGGTAAAGTTTTGAAAATAAAATTTTTAATTTAAAAGGAAGATAATTTGATTGCCAGGAAGAAACAAATGTATTCAATAAAGAAAATCCATGTATAAGGAGTAGAAGATAACAGTCTCAAGAACTCAATTAATTGAAGATTACGGACAATAGAAACTTAAGTCCAATAACAAGACAAAGTTAACTGTTAAAGAGTATTACCCAGTTTTGGGTCAACACAGTTCTAATCCAAGTCACCGACAGGGAATAGTAATATAGAAATATCAGCAAGGAGACAAACAAGAAGGAGTTATTTGACAAATGACAAGTCAGGAACAGAAGCCAATCATATAATTTTTATTTTAATTTGAAATATATTGGATCAGAGTAATTAAATGAATTGGAAACTATTTTTTACGAGAAATAGAATAACTGTGGTCAGTTAAAATTCAAATATACATTTTTTTGTCATTTCCTTCTGAAGATTAAGTATCTAAATTCATTAATCAGTATAATATTTTAAAATAAAAAAACTAATCTCCTCAGAACCTTGCCCTGAGGTAAGACTACTCATATTAGATAAAAATTTGCTTGAACCTTAAATTATTATTTTTTTCTCAAACAAAGACTTTTTCTATAAACATAACAAACAAAATTTGAATTAAATTACAACTATATGGTCATGTGAGCTGGCGCCCAGACAATAAAGAAGAAAAATAGGATACAAAGAAGAAGAAGAAGCGAGGCAGAATAAGTAAATACAGGTAAGAAAATTATCATCTCACAAGAATTTATAACGATTTGGTAGTACGAAATACAAGGCTGTGGTTTTTCACATTGTTTTTGCACTAACATTCGTTATTTGATCTTATGCGTGCAATTAATCCCCTCGAAGGTAGGAGTGAGTGGGGATTTGGCTTGCAGATATTTCTTTTTAATGCTCAAAATATTATTTTAAAATGTTTTCTCAAAGTATTTACAAAATGTTGCTCTCCATTACAAAGCTTTACCTTATCCTCACTATTTCAACCTATTATAAACAATGCTTTAGCGTTTTACTAAAAATTGACCTAATAAATCAGTTTTCGGGCTTCGCATTCGGATTCAGTATAAAAAATATATAAAATCCACTCGTATATATTCATGTCTGTGGTACTGAATTTTTTCTTGGTGGGGCTGTGTAATTTATGTCAAGCAGTTTTTGAGATGTTCCCTTAGTTTAAATATTTTGACTATTGAGACTTTAACACCTTGCATCTCAAAAATGGAACCATTTAGAATTTAGGACATACGTCGACTACGTCGATGGGTGCATATATTACATAAACGTGATGGTATTGATAGAAACGGTTTGGGATTTATAATGCAGTAGCATTTACTGCTAGTAGTATGTATTTTTTAATGATGAATCAGAGACTTGATACCCAGTCGGTTCCATGACCTAAAGCAAAAGCATAGTCTTGGAAGAAATCCGATCATCTTCTGCATTTAAAATGATGATGTCACTCATATAATTGTTACTAATCGGGCTTATCATAGTCATTGTTTATTGTTGTAAGAAAAGCGATAAACTTTAAATATAATTAGAGCCTTAAAAATAATATGCATAATAACAATTGCACTCTAAATAGCACCGGTTTGTGTGTTTTATGTACGCTGCGCTGCTAATGAAAATAAATAACCTTTCTTAAAGTCCCCTATGTCATTGCCAATGTGATAAATTGTACCAAGCATGTGCCAAAATTATGTCGGTGCATTATTTTATAGAGTTTTAAATAGAATATTTTTTAAAGCTTTTAGCAGTACCTAGAGAAAAATGCTGTCTGGAAGGATTTAGTACTTAACTGCATAAGTTTATCTATATATTTCAATAAAAGGAAATCACTGATCACTAATGGTGCAGCTGAATTGCGTGCATATTAGTCTATGTACAGAATTTCGAATTTAGTGAATTTTTCTTCCATTAAAATAAAATAATTTTATTGATTTATTTACGTACAGATTTGTTTATACTGAACATATCGAGGTCTTAAATTAAGTAAAATTTCTTCAGTTTAAATAAATAAATTCATTGGTACATGTTTAGAAATTGCAACTTCTTCAAATCTTACTGTACTTACCTACTATTTTTTTCGGGATCAAATTTTCACGTTATTCTACACCTTCCAAAATCTCACCCCATGCCAATTTTTGCAACTTTATATAAAAAACATTAAAATTAACTCCTATTACATTACGATTTCATTCAATATTATTATTATTTTCTTATAATTATTTTCTTCTAAATTAATGTTTAAATACATTTGCTGTAGTTAGTGGCCTTATTTCAGACGAACACAGGAGGCAGAATTTTGACAGCATGACGTGTGACGTCACTAAATGAAAGTGGTGGATGTGGATATGATATCAATAATAACGATATTTTAAATATGTATCTACCAGTATAGGTTTTTGAATACAGGTATTCTGAAATTTGTATAAACTTAAACGGTGTTGTAAATAGCAGTGATGTGAGTTGTGTATAAGTATACAGGTTAGAACTGAGAATTTTTTTCTTCCGGAAAAAAGTAACTTTAGAACTAGGCTTAGTGAGGGCGAAATCATTGATTTATATAATATTTTAATTGTATTTAGATTTGGGTTAGAATGCTGCATAGCTGAGCTAGGTTACGCGTAAATACTACAGTCAAGTCGGAGAATAAATTTCTTTTCTTCCTAATTTTTGCAAAAGAAAATATTAATTACATGTTCTACATATTAAACTGTATCGTTGTTTAAAATATACAGGGTGGCCAATTGAAAACGAAACAGAGCCATGTTCAGGAACTGCGTCAAGATTGTAGAAAAACGCTCAGACCCGTCGATTTTAGATTAAAGGTTTAGGTAAAGGATTAAATATTCTTGCAGGTATTTTTGACTCTACCACTTTCACCCCCAGCAAGGGTAAGCATCACCCCAAAATATCTAAATGGCATTGGGGGTTGAGTAATATTTCTTTTGAAAGCTCTTACAATTCTCTTTACAACAAACTTTAAATTTTATAATTCCGCCCAATACTTTGAAAAAAATTTACATTTTAAAATTTAAATTATGTTTAGTTGCTTACTTACTACTTAGTTGATTAAATGTTCAAACTTCAAAGATTTTGTTCGAAACGTTCGCGCACATTCCGAAGCATTTCCGGAGTGATTCGACGGCATTCGTCTACGATTCTTTGACGCAAATCTTCCAGCGACGCTGGCTGTGTTTTATAGATTTTACTATTTAGGTATCCCCACAAAAAGAAATCAAGGGGCGATAAATCCGGTGATCGTGGAGGCCACTCAATGCTGCCTCTTCTCCCAATCCAATTCCGTAGAAAACGTTGCTCCAAATACTGACGGACTATTAACGTATAATGCGGAGGAGCACCGTCCTGTTGAAAAATCAAATGATCTTCATCATACTCTGGAACATTTTCAATAATATCAGTCAAGGCAGGGTCAATAGCGTCTTCCATTAATTGCAAATACATTTGGCTAGTCAAATTACCAGCTAGAAAAAAACAACCCACCAGCCGGTCACCGAAAATTCCAGCCCATACATTTAATTTTTCCGGTTGCTGTGTATGCACCTCGTGAAAAACTCTTGGGTTTGAATCGGACCAATAGCGGCAATTGTGACGATTTACCGTTCCGTTCAAGAAAAAACTGCATTCATCAGAATAACAGATGTTAAAAAGAAATTGTGGATCGTTCCCTGCTCGCTCCCTCATTATTTCGCAAAATTGCAAACGGCGGTCATAATCATCCTCATGAAGTTCCTGGACTAAATATATTTTGTATGGATGGAATTTATTCTTCTTCAAAATGGTTTGTATGCTAGTTCGATTGATCCCAGACATAGATGCCAGCTGCCTCGTACTTAATGTAGAATCAAGATGAACTTGTCCCAAAATTGCAACTTCACTCGTTTCATTAACTATAGGTTTTTCAGTTTCTCGTTTTTTATTGGCTACGTTCCCTGTGTCTTGAATTTTTTTTACTAACTCTAGAACATACTTCCTCCTGACATGTCGATCTTGATGTTGTTCATTAAATAGCTGAGCTGTTCTATTCGCACATTTACTGTTCATAAAGTAAAGCGAAATGATATATACCCTTTCCGCAATGGAATAAACCATAGTGTTTAATTTTCAAAAACACAATTAAATAAACTACCAACGCTTCCAAATAATACTAGAAAATAATTTGGAATCCACTAATTTTACGTTAATTGTGTGTATAGCATTAATTTCTGTTTTTTTTTACAATTGTGTTTTTTTTACGAAAGTGATAATAAATCGCCAAAAACCAATGTAACGCAAGAAATATTAAATTTATACCATTAACGTACTTAACTCGAATGACTGACATTTTTACAATTACTAATTGTTTGTACATAAGTTTCAACTTTAAAATCAAAATTAATAACTATTGGACGGAATTATAAAATTTAAAGTCTGTTGTAAACAGAATTGTAAGAGCTTTCAAAAGAAATATTACTTAACCCCCAATGCCATTTAAATATTTTGGGTTGCTTGGGGGTGAAAGTGGCGGAGTCAAAAATACCAGCAAAAAATGTCCCCCTTTAATTTAAAATCGACGTGTCCGAGCGTTTTTCTACAATCTTAAAGCAGTTCCTGAAAATGGCTCTGTTTCTTGTTCATTTGGCCACCCTGTATACTTCAGCTTGTATTGTGACTTATATTACCACTACCACACTTCTATTGGCTCTTGTTAGCACTGCCAACATAACAACGTAGTAAGACAAAACATAATTACCAATATAATGAAAGTTCCTAATACTGTAACTTTCAGTAAAAACATAAAAGTTACAGACCATTCAGACCATCACACATTACCAGTGAAATTAAATCTACACGGATACAAGAATACCACTCCCATATTTTTATATATGTATTAACACCTATGATCAATGTCAAGTGTTTCTCTTATAATTGGGATTGCAGCTTGAACAGTTCTAGTTGAGGCTTCATCGTTAGATGTACTTGTACAAGGCTTTTCCTTGTTTGTGATTACCCACTCATTTTTTAATAGGAATTCGGTCTTTAAACAACTATAAAACTACCACCCACTCGTTACGAGTTGGAATAATTGGTAACTTCATTTATTTTAATAACAATATTACCATTACTAAAGCTTTACACCTTATTTTCTAAGATACGTGTTAAGATGAACTAATTGTTAGGGATAGTCAAACTTTAGATACCGTTCGTCAAGGAGCAACTGAAATCTCGTACCATTCTCATGTAATCAAAAAATGATTTAATATTTACATCAATTAGATACTTGAAGTAAGTTTCGGAAGTTGTTACCGTCATATTATTCATTGAACCGTTGTAATTCCGATTGTAGATTCAATAATCGCGTTTAGCGAGCTTAATCGCATTTGCTTTGGTGTTATTTTTAACAGTGAACCACTTGTGGAATGTTGAAGTCGAAAATGAAACGGCACAAGCCCGGCTAGCTCAGTCGGTAGAGCATGAGACTCTTAATCTCAGGGTCGTGGGTTCGAGCCCCACGTTGGGCGACATTTTTTTTTGTTCCTAGTAAGTTACAATATAAAAAAAAATGTATAAAAATAATGGGTAAATGATGAGAAACACGTAATTTATATTTAACTTGAAAACATGATGAATATGCACTACAATTATTTATATCAGTATGATTTAAACAATGAAAGTTTATGTTCGATATGAAAATGAATATTTAGGGAAAGCTCTACATTTATCCACCTGTAAAGAACTTGAGTTATGTGTTCAAAAATTTGATGAATTCTCTTCTTAGTTTATTGGAATGTAAAAAGTATCAGTAAAATGATTTAAATGTACACTTCTGCACTGCACTGGAAACTAGTTCACTGTAAAACCTGACCTTGCGCAAGGAAAAGCATGCAGTCGGCGACCGGCACGGCGGCAAAGTGCAATAAAAAATGAACGGACAAAAAATAAGGAAATAAATAAATAACTTTATAATACCTATTTCATATCAAATTCAACACAAATGTTGTATTGTTTCACCATAACACAAATGCTTCACCGTAAGACAAATATCTCTTAAATTAAAACCATATTCATCAATTCCGAGTTGGTACACTCGTAAGCCATTTTTGACCCTTGAAAAACTAATGTAAACACTATCACAAAAACATAACGGATACAACGGATTTCGGTATTAAGAATCGCCTATACTCGGCGGCCGAAATTATAAAGAGTGACTAATACATAATATAAAAACACTATTACCATAATGCCTATAAAATATGTATAAAATGATTTCTATACGGTTCAATATTATTTATCTTTGTGCCGCTCGCCATACACATCGGTAGAATCTATAATCGTGTATAGACTGAGTTACACTGAACGTCGATCTATATTTTATCTCTGTCTTTTGCACTTGGTAGGGAATAGGGAAATGCTTTTTTAGTGGGTGTAAACGGACTTGATTTGCCCGACCTGAGAAACGTCATAGCATAAGCGTAGACGAGGGGTCTAATTCCATGGCTATAATAAATTTATAAATTAAAAAAACACAACTGGGACGTTTTAAAATGCTGTAATAATTAAAATTGATCAAAGTGCCGGTTATAGCAAACCGTAAAAAATATTAGATGTTATGTTTTATTATGTTTTTTCAATATTTTCTATATCTTGTTGCCTTTTACGCAGACACGCCAATGTATTTTCGTTCCCGGCACGCTTCATCCCCCTTACTAGTCCAAGAGCTAGCGATAAATAACTATCTATAATTTTGGCCGTCGAGGCTATAGGACCACGTGGAGAGAGAGAGCGCATTGCGCACAGCGCACAGCACCAGTGATGCTAGAGACTACAGTTAGTAGGATTGTAAATACTACAACTTCAATAATTTTTTTCTCGGAAACTATAAGGATTTTACAAATTTTTTTTTACGATATTGACTCCATTTTTCAAGACGCATCTGTTCTCAAATTTTTTTGGATAAGTTGTGAACCGCCCTGTATAGAAAAAACTTTGATGTAGTGCAATAATTTCAATTCTAGGTCAGTATATAATTTTAAGTCAACTCGATTTTCCATTAATACGTTTTATAATAAGTGTAGTAGTAATAAGAGCTGCGGTAGTCGAGGTGGGGTATACTCGAGGTAGATTTCCAAGATATAATCTTAAATAAGAAGAAATAAAATCAATCACAGTATTATTTCATTAATTATCTTATCACTAAAAAAGAAATTATATTTTATGTAATTAAGTTATTATTTGCCTAATTTCCAATGGTAAACCTATATTTACAATAATTATAACTAGCTCAAGGAATACTGGGAATACTGAATAGAGTGTGTGCCTTGGCATTAAATACAGGCCACCATTTTCTTCGGGTACTATCAAACGTGATACCCAACGACACTAAGATAGAAATTTTTATTAAAATTTCAGTTTTCAATATATACAGGGTGCTAGAGAAAAATAAGCTTTTTCCAATTACTACACCCTATATATATATATTTAATCTGAATTTACATCACAAAATTTTTTTTAGCTTCAGAAATAAACCTGTTATTAAAAAACACCATCAAAATAAGATTAACCTTTTCGAGGAAGTTAACTTTGAAATTGAAGCCATTTTAATGGTGAGATTTACTCGTGTAATGCAAAGTGAATAAATAGAAAAAATGGAAACATAAGAATAGGTGATAGTAATAGTTAATACGTAATAATTACCACCGACAGGATTGTCAGCTAGAATTGTGGGATATGAATATTGTTTTCACTTTCATGAATTTATCTAGTTTCATCAATCATTTCATTTATCATATATGGATTTACGGTGTATTTCAAGAACGCATAAAGTTACCTTTATTATTTTTGTGAATAAAATAGTCAAGGTTGTAGGTTTTGGGTTTCTTCCAAATGCCAATAAAAATAAACAAGTGGGTAACAAGATTTAGTAAGTATAAAGTTATCGTAGACCATATTAAACGAATCTTTTGTTAAGTTACTGAATTCGGAATAAAAAGTGAATGCAAATGAGATTTTGTATATCTCATGAGATTTTCTGTATCTCAGAATTCTGTTTATTGCTCCAAGTTACTAAAATTCTGTATATTCATTGGCTGACTTGGATGGAAAGGGTGAAATCAGGGTAACTCATATGGCTTAGGATTGGTACATTATAAAAGTGGTAGGTTGCATACTTATTTACAATCTTGATCAAACTGAACTTCTCTGCGAGATATGCAGATCAAGAAGTCTACAGTAGCAGTGATAAAGACAGGAGACTTTAATAGCAGGGCAGGCACCTTCTGTGAAAAATTCTTGCTTGTCTGTTAAATACAGTTATTTAATGGAGGTTTTAAATATATAGAAACACACTTTACTATGCATCTGAAACTGCTGAATAAGAATTTAGTCAAGTTATATATATATTATAGAGGTGTGTCCTGAAAAAAGAAGTAAAACGTAAGCCCCATTACCTCATTAGGTATATTTGAATATGATTTCTATACAGGGTGGTCCGAATTTTATGTAGGAAACTTCGAGGGTGGATAGATCTCTTTAAAATAATATGTGTTTGCCTTATAAACATAGGTCTGGAACGGCTCGGTTTTAGGGATACAGGGTGTTGAGGTTTAAAAAAAAGATTTTTTGTTTATATCGCACACTACCTCACAGGTGGTGTAGAAAGGAGTGTAAATAATTGCACTTACTTTTAAACATAAACAAATATTCTTGTAATATTATCGTTAGAAGTGTCTGCCACAAGGGGATTGTATTGGTATGAATAACTTGAGAACGGCTAATCTTAGAGAAAAATGTAAAGCCACCTTTTTACGTATTTTATGCAGTGGCGTAGGTTTTGTAAAAAGGGGTGACCCCTGTCCAGTTGTACACCACTGGTTGAACCTTTAAAGCTCATATTTTATGGAATATAATACTATCATACATTATATGTACCAAATTTTATTGAGATCGGTTAATAGATTCCAGAGATATAAAGAAAAAATCAATTTTTTTTGACAACTTTAACACCCTGTATCTCCAAAACGGTGCCGTTGCAGACCTATGTTTATAAGGCAAAGGCGTATTATTTTAAAGAGATCTATCTGCCCTCGAAGTTTCCTGCATAAAATTCGGACCATCCTGTATATCTTATATATTGTAATACATTTAACTTGGGAATGCAGGTTGATTTCTAAGTCCATATCATAACTTGAGAACGTTATTCCTTGAATCATTTTAGATTTAGATCAAAAAGCATTTAAACCAAATATTTAGTCATTGATTTCGAGGGTATACAAATTTGTCAATCAGTGACGGAGAAATTGGGGGATAGTGACAATGTGAACCGAAGATTTCAATGCCACTAGACATTTTAGAAATTGGATTACTTTGCTAATCTAAGAAAAAAGGCTTACTTTCATTACGTTTTATTCGAAAAAGGAGAGTTTCGATTTTTTCTTATTTAAAATTAGCTTATACTTACTGAACATATTTAATATAATTATTAACCTATCGTTTCACTAAAAAAAATGTATATAAACTTATTGCTCACTCTTCTATTTTAAATATAATTTAATCATCAAAATAAAACAAAGAAATCATTGGAGTAGAAATTTCTAATTTTCTGAGAAATATTGAGAGACGGAGCCCTAAAAATTGCTAGTAATTTTCAAAATTTCATCAGTTTGCAAATGAATATATCTCTGTAACCAATAGTTTCAAACCCTTAGCTTAGTTGGACTTTCCTGTTTAAAATAATCCAAGGAATAATCTCCTTGAATGTATGATATGGATATAGAAAACATCCTGTGTTTTTATGATTCCCCTTAATTTGTTTAACTCAAGCATTTAATATTTTTTCCGTTTTACATTCACAGAAAGTCTGAACATTTTTTCATAAATTAATCCGTAGGCTTTTAAACAAAAAAAAAATGATTACGTAAAAGATTAAAAGCCCTTTCAGATGTGATTCACTTTACCATATTTCCAATGCCTGAAGTCACATGTGATGTTAAAATAAAAACTGACATCTTGGTATATACCAAATAATATTATTTGTTTAATTTATAAACTACTAACAATCTCCATTTATACCAAAAATATACGAATCATAATAATACTCTCTAATAATTTATTATAGTTGATGTTTTTAAAATGTACAGCTAAATAAAACATGAGATAAGAAATGTACTTTTAAATAAAAAGTTTTCTTTGGGTATTTCTCCAAAAATGATTAAAAATAAACTTGCACTACCAAAAACATATTTTTTTCAAAATAGTGCTTAAGATTAAATGAAACTAAGCACAGATTAAGACCATCAACTGCAATAATGCTGACTGCGAAAGAGTATAATGAAGGAATAGTTTTTGTCCTCATTCACAGTGAGGAAGACACTAAGGATAATTCTAAGATTTTTTGATGACTTTTTCTATAAAATAATTAAATTTTTTCGAAAGAATACTTAAAAAAGGTTTCTTTGTTTGATATCGATTTTCCCGAATAATGTTAATAATTTTTTATAGACTTCGATGATGTAGATTCTGAAAATAAAAAGTACTTACCATGCATTGCTCTTAAATTTTATTGGTATATTATACCACTTAAAATAAGAAAAAAGTGATTAAACACTTACCTGTCTATTGAATCTTGGGAGCTAATGAAAACAAAAAAAAATGCATCGTCATATTTGTGAAGAAATAGCTTTAGCATCAATATTAGCTTTTTTCTTATTTTTATTGTTACATTTGAATAATTTTTAGAATCTACATCATCAATAAAAACATTTTTATTGCCAATAGTGCAGAATATCTCTTTCAGAAATACGTATCATTTTTTTAGGTTAAGAATGACCAGTTACACACTACACCTCCGCCATTGTGTATGAAGAACTACTGTTTCTCCATGAAATTATTGCAGTTGATAATAACCTAAAGACCTGTAGCAAGTTTCATTTAATTCTTGTAAACCTTTTTGGAAATGTTTAAAAAATAACTATGATTAAAAAGATTAAGATGATTAGACATTGTCTCTCTCCTGTTTCAGTTTGAACCATATTTTTTTAAACACCCTGTCCACTTAGGATTTTGATCGGTTACCTTTTACATATTGGAACTAATAGCTGAAAATCCACAGAAAATTCAGCGTCTTGCAGAAAATCTGTAGTAAAAATTTGTGGTTATTTTTACTTTTACAATAAAACGAATCTCTTCAATCGTAAAAAGTGCATTACGCATTTAACGGTACATAAAAAGACGAAACTTAAACGCGAACTGTATAATTATAGACTGCATCGTGTAAACAACCCATTTAGATTAAAAGAATCCATTCATTAATTTTGTAGCAAATTAAATTTGTCGTATAAATATTCAGTTATGTTTGTTTTCCCGCACCGCTTCCGCATTCTACTGTTCCTACTGTTTGAACTAGCTCGGAAGAAAAAGTCTAAAACTCATTGACTTGTTGATCATTAGTGCTGGAAATATCACATAAAAAATTAATAATAAAATTCCAAAACTCAATCTATCTTGTGAGATTTTTACACACATTAGCTCGACCTTGCTGTGCAACCTACGCTCTGCACCACTTATAAAGGTATTTAAGTCTAGAAAACAAATACATTTTGTACAATATAATAAGTATGTTCACTTACAGTTTTGGGAGAATATAAAATCAAATTCGGAATTTACTATTTTAATACGGAATTGCGCAATTTGGATGAAATGGGAGAATTTCAATATTTTTTGTTTGTAGTGCAGTATGTTTTATACAGGGTGATTCATAAATGGTGACCAAAAGTGAAACCTCGTATTCTTTGGTATATTTTACCTATAAAGTTCTTATCTAGGACGCTCCGTTAAAAAGATACAGGGTGTTAAACATCAAAAAACATTTTTATTTTTTTTTACTTAAATGACATGACATGAGTAATCATTGGGTTATTTATTCGAATAAAGAAATTAATAACACTAGTCATCATTTTAATGATTCTATTTAAGTAAATGCTCAAAAATACCCCCATTTCCACGAAAACAGACGAACGAAAATGTAATTTGTTCGAAATGTATTGGTGTTTGAATCTTATGAAAAGCATTATTTATTCATTCTTCTAACTGCTTAGAATGTCAATCGCAGCCTACTATGTAATTTTAACCCGCATTTTATTCGAATATCGAAGTGTGTTTTCAGTTCGTTTTTTAAGTTTTACTCGAAAATCAGGCTTTTTTAGAAAAAACATAAGAGAGTAATAATTTGTAGAAAATTGAAAGACGAATACGAAAATATCATAGTTGTTACCGTAAAGCAGTGGCGTACTATTTTATTTAGAAAAATAGGCCACCGATACCCTGTATCTCCGCCACTGGAAATTTTAGGGAAAGCTCTCAGATTTTGGACAAAAATAAATGTGCCCAATTTCAAATTATTTCAATTACTAGTTTTTAAATTAATTTAAAAAAATTAATAATATTTTTTAAAGTTTAACACACTGTATCTTTATAACGAAGCGTCCTAGATAAAAACTTTATAGGAAAGACTCCCCTTAATATTCACCAAAGAGTACGAGATTTTATTTTCGGTCAACCTGTATGTAGAGCACTAACCGTGATTGTGTATTTAATATCAAATGCTATTTGGCATTATGCGTTGACTTTACAACAAATTGTAACTGGTATTTTTATTAATAAGTTGTGAGATAAATAGGACTAAGAATAGGATATCCTCACTAAACGCATTTATCTGGAAAATTGTTAGTTTTATCTATGACAAGTACACATTTTTCACATATGTATAAATGTATAAACACCTTAAAAACGTCGATAAAAATTAAAAAGTACCTATGTGTATAAATTTTTTTGGGAGTCAAGACCTACCTACATTCGAGAGATACCAAGGTGTAAATAAGATGTTTGATGGTTAAATCTTAATGGCGGACATATTAATAAAAATAATTTTTATAAATTACATCCGAGAATGTTTGGTTTTCGAGATGTAGAATGTTATTTAAAGTCGCAAAATATAATGGATGAGAATCATGGTAACAATAATATACACACATGGATTATGATAATTTATTTAAATTATAACAATGAAATTAATCAAATTTGAAATATCTTAAAAAAAAACAAATAGCGATCGGAAATTATTAATTAAATCCCCGAAATTATGCTCTTATGATATACATTTGTGGATAAACAGTTCATCTCCGGACGGGGTCCTAGGTACCGCACTCTTGTAAACTTTTTTATTGTTGATTTTTCTAGAAAAAGTTATTCTTGATAAAAAGTTTTGTTTATCTTGGAGGAGCTATGAGCCGTAATCAAATATGTAATAAAATATACAGGGCGTCCAAAAAATTTCAAAATGTGAAATTTTCCCTAAGCTAAGTACTTTTAATTTTTGTTTTCGTTAAAAAATGTTGTTCGAGTACTCAAGAAATGCTTGCATAAGGGGTTTAGTCAAAAAAGAAGAATAATCACATTTTACAAATAAGATGACGCGATTTTTACTGTCTTACTTAAAGAAGACAGAAATTGTAAAAAATAAGTAAACTTGTTTAAATTTGATATAATATAAAAATAGCTTGGTAGAACAATTTCCGGGTTGATTGCCACGTCGTCGGTTTAGGTTTCTTAACGTTCCGAGAGACATATCGCTCTCTTTCTCAGAAGTAATTCTGAAAGTTTTCGGGTTTTTGAAACGAGCGATATGTCTCTCGAAACGTCAAGAAACCTAATCAGACGACGTGGTAACTGGCACGAAAATTGTTCTACCATTAACAACTGCCACGTTAATATAAAATAAATAGAAATAACAAATTAGAAGTGGAATTAACAACAACCAAGCAAGTTCTATTGTTTACAGACGAGATAATTTCTTCGTTTAAGCAAATCAATGTTATCGTCAAAATCGTTTGAATACAGTTTTTGTATTAGGTATTCCCATAAGAAATAATCTAATGGGGACAAGTCGGGTGCCCATGCAGGCCAAGGTATTGGTCCATAGCATCCGATCCCCTTGTTCAGGAAGTGAACGTCAAGCCAGTTTCTCACTAGAAGTGTGGAATGTGCAGGTCTTGTTTTAGTTAGTTTTCTTCTGAACTCAAAATTTTCACTATCTAGTTCTGCGAAAACAAAGTTATTGAGAATTTCCAAGTACGAATTTTGTATAAGATTTTCTTCCAAAAAGTGAGGGCCAATTATTTTATTATTCATTATGCCACACCAATAATTTACTTTTTTAAATATTTGACTATTAGTTGTCAATCGAAAATTTGGATTATCTTTAACCGAGTATCTACAATGTTGAGAGGAAAGCACGCCATTAGTTGTGAATGTTGATTGTTGATTCGTCAATAAATAAAATATTGTGTGAAAGAATCTGTTTTCAATCAGTTTCTCGACCATTGTTAAACAAAAGTCCAAACGACGACCACCATCTCCATCAAGCAATTTATGATTAAACACTGGTTTGGATGGGTAGATTTTGTTGTATACTAAAATTCTTTGATTATGAGATACCCCTAATTCTCATTCACAAAAAATAATTTTGCGTTAAGTACTTCTAAGATATGAAGAATGCTGTTTTCTTCGCCACAAAACTTCTTTGTGAAAGCCCAAATATACTACAGTAGTCGACAAGAAAACCAGCCGTGGTATTAATACCAAACATGAGACGGATATTATTTGTTTTTATGACAATATCCTGTTTTTTAAACAGAAATACAAACATTTCTTGGCAGAACCTTTCTATAGAATCTTTATTGTCTGAAATCAATCTACGTACGATTTTTTAAACGAGCGTATTAAATGTTGTTCCAAAAGGACATTTTTGTTTTTGTAAAACACGCGCTAATATTTTTTTACTGGTATTAGTTAATTTCTAGTGAACGATTGTTGCTATGTATGTATGTATATGCTCATAGACGTCATAGACTGAACTGACTACCGAACCAAGGAATTTATCTTAGTTTTGTTGGTTGTTTTGCGTTTTCTGATATATTATTTGCGATATGCGTATAGTACAGATGTTCCGCTGCCGTACGCAAAACATACTGACACCATTACGTCACGATTTTTTACAAAATTCAAGGATTTGATTAAGCTATTTCTAAAGCATGTGGTGGATTAAAATATATCAATTATTGTTTATGTGTTATATCTAACTGTTTTATAAATATGTGAATCTAATTTTAAAATTAAATTCCAAATTTAGTCTTAAAAATATTTGTTTAACTCTAATAGTAGCAATTATTTTACAATGGATATCTCAAAAATGAGGAAGTATCAGTCTTTGTTGGAAAGAGCAAAACTAAAAGAAATAGTTCTGTATTATGCCTAGTTGTAACATCCACTAATTTGATATAAAAAAAAATAAAAAGCAAATTCCTAATTAATGCAAAAGGAATGAAACAAAAAGCACTCGTAATTACAAAATGATTTGTGGAGGATCTTAATTCACAGGTCAACATTTGATCTAGGGACAATCGTCAGAAGTGACTATGGTATATAAGGGTTTTTTGGGTCGCTGATCACGAATCCGAGGTCGATTAATCTCCATCACATCAGGTTCAAGGTCATTTGAAGGCCAAATCAAGAAATGACCTCCAAAAAATCTGAAAAAAATCATGCTTATGTTTTAGAGGTCACTGAACCCAAATCCGAAGTTTGTTTACCTCTACGATACACCCCAGAGGTCATATTCGTGGTCATTTCATGGTCAATCATGAAGTATTTTGGATGGAAAAGTTAAAATCAGTCTGAAGAATCTGAAAAAATTCGCCTGAATATTTTTGAGGTCACTGAACGCGAATCCAAGGTTATTTAAGCTCCACCACGTCAGGTTCAAGGTGATTTGAAGGTTAAATTTAGAAAAAGTTGTGTAAAAAAATTTAAAAAGTGTATTGAAATGTTTTCGGGGTAACTGAGTTGATCTGGAGGTTATTAAAGGTCTTCAAAGTGTTTCCATCTGTCAACGTATAACCATCTACACGTTTGTATGGAAATATAGTCTCTTTTTGTGATGGTTTACTTTCGTTCTACTATTCTGATTAAGAAAGTTGGCATATGACTATCCCATACGTTGACACGGTCAAAATGAATCGTCCTCTGAATGACCTCGGTACAATAGGTAAGTCCTTGTAGACGAAAATAACAGCGAGTTCGAACTTAGTCAATCCAACATCACTTTACTATATCTTTTCTGATTTTTTACAAAACTTTTTCTCGATTTGACCTTCAAATCATCTTGAACCTGACGTGATAACCTTGGATTCGCGTTCAGTGATCTCAAAATTATTCAGACGATTTTTTTCAGATTTTTCAGACTGATTTTAACTTTTCTATCCAAAATACTTCATGAATGACCTTGAAATGACCTTGAATGACTTCTAGGGTGTATCGTAGGGGTAAACAAACCTCGGATAAGCATGAATTTTTTCAGATTTTTTTGGAGGTTATTTCTTGATTTGACTTTGAAATCACCTTGAACCTGATGTGATAGAGCTTAACCGACCTCGAATTCGTAATCAGTGACTCAAAAAACCCCTATTTATCATAGTCACTTCTAACGCTTGTCCCTAGATCAAATGTTGACCTGTGTTATGTACCTACATCATTTAATATTCTATCGGTTTTAAAAACGTCCTCAGCTATGTTGTCAATGGTTGACATTTGCCCATTTTTGACGTTTTGGAGAGCATTGCGACAGAAGCGCTGAGATCTGATAAATTGGTCATTCATCATTACTAGTTGTTAAATTTATTACCTTTACACATAATCTTCAATCAAACCCTTGTATTAAAGACATTTCCTGACTTATGGAAGTATTCTTATGTATCCTGTTTTTAAAAAGGGGAACAAACATGATATCGAACATTACAAACCTTTTGCTATTTTCTTGAATTTTTAACTTCTTATTTGTTTTATTTGCGAACATATTTTTTTGTACAAAAAACTTAGTTATCCTCAAGCAGCATAGTTTTATGTCTTGTAGATCTGCAATACCAATCTAGTGTGTTATTCAATATATTGCTGCAACTTTGGATTAAAGAGACCAAGTAAATATGATCTATGCGATTTTCTCCCAAGCAATTGAATCATAGTATATAGAGTAAGCTTGAATATGTTCGCATCAGTAAATCTCATTTACCGTTACATTTGTTGAAATCATATCATCGTAGTTTGATACATTTAATTAAACATCAGACGTGCCTCAGGGTTCGATACTTGGTGCACTGTCTTTTATTCGTTTCATCATTGATATTGCTCAGCGGTGTGATAATAACGGACCACTTTTAAATTAATTCTGTAAACCGTGGAAATCGGTTTTTCTAAATTAATTGATGATTTAGCGTTTGGAAAAGGTCAACGTTTATACCACATACGCCAGTACTTGAATTCAGAGAGAAATGATGAGGATCAACATGCAATAGAGGGTTCCCGAGATTTAAGCACGCTACAGATTCCAGCCAAATTCGTTTCACGTTAGGTAATATTATTAGGAGTTATAATTTTTACTGCAGTTATTGGAATCCTATTGATACTTGGACTTGCTGACGAGGAATCATGAAGATCCGCATGAGCCCTTGTCTCACAAGGAGAATATATTCGAAGTTTACAATAGTTTCTTAGCCTTGTATGGGTTTTGAACAATTGTATCGCTCAATGATACCCGGAACGCATAGCATCGCCTTGCATTGCTCGCTTCTTCGCCCGCTCGCCGTCACCGAAGACAAACACGGCACACCACGAAGCAGTAAAAAGCGAACTGAATGAAGCGTGCGCTTGCGCGGGACTGGCTACCTTGGCACACATACAACTTTTAACACACACAGTTTATTATGTGTAGTCTTACCTGGTTATATAAGAGAGGTTTTCTATTATTTTCACTTTTTAAACGTAGTTTTGATGTTCGCACGCGTCCGCTATCCTTTCTCTGTGGCAGGACGAGCGGAAGGTAGTATTGGTAGACGGGGTGGTCCGAATTTTACCAAATGATAATGAGATGTGTGTTGTTACTTTCGTTTGCGCGTGAATGTTTTATAATTAGCGGCTTGTTTGCAAATTAGTACAGCGTTTCCTTGTTTCGTTTTCGGTTTCGAATAATAAGATGAAGTGGGTATTGTTTATTTAAGCAGATCTTCCAGGCCAGTAATCTGTTAGCCATATTTTTCCGTCAAAAAGGTTACTACAGTCCGTAGTTTTAAATTTTAATTATCATTACCTACTCAGTAAGTTTTGGAAAAGATTTCTGATCTGATTAATGCTCAGTTTCTTGCGTTTTTCCCTGAATATTTTTTTAAAAAAAGATGGGAAGAAATTTGAAAATACAACTATAGTAGGATCACATTCGATGCAAAGTAATAAATCATTGCCTGTCAAGGGATCCATTGTAGTACGGTTTTAAGGGGTTTATAAATTGATTAATTTCTTTATGCATTATGGATTAATAGTTATATATTTATGAAGGACAAAATGAAAAACAAAGGCATCTCCTTCGCACATTGGGCGGCAGGGCAACAATACATTTATTACTCCCTTCATCCTCCCTCATATGACTTGTGTCTTGTGTTTGTTGCGGCGGCGCGCGTGCCGGCCCGGCGTGGTCAGTTTCGTTTCGGTGGTGCTGCGTGTTTCTCGCTTGCGATATTTGTGAGGTTATAACTGTTATAAGTGCAATTATATTTCGTTCGGGCTGTATGTGTGTTTCGCGCTATTGAGAATATGTGAGTGAAATCATATTTCTTGTGCTCCGTAACAAAAGTGTTTTTAGTGTTTTATTTGTGTGCTGTATGTGTGTGTTTCGGGCTGTTGTTTGTGAATCGTGAATGCTATTATATTTTCTGTGCTAGTGAAGTGAAGATTTTTGTATTATTATTGCGCTGTGGTCGTCATATGAAAAAATGGAGGCGGTGCCTGGATGTTCGCAAGCCGGATGTACTGCTGTAGGTACAAAAAAATCTGTATTAAGTTACAGAGAAAAAACGATATTAAATGTCTATAACGCTTTATCCCATGAAACTGAAGACTGGTTTGGTGGAAATGTGTTCTAGATATACTGGAGAAAGTCTATCATCTGTTTTCAAAAAATTTTAAGAGAAAAGAAAAATGAAGGAGACGTTAAGAAACCTAAAAAAGGGGTGGAAAGAAGAAATTAATATTAAATGAATATGAGAAAAATGCAGTTCAGCGAACAGTATATAAATCATAGAATTTATATTTTGTTTATAATTTATTAATATTTCTTGTTTAATAGAAAAATAACTTATTTTGTTGAGATTGATAGAGAATTGTTGTTAGTGTTTTCATTTGATAGAATCATATCGTAGGATTTATATTCTTCGTTCTCCTTATAAAAAAAAAGAATCGTAATGGGGTGCGATGAAGGGATCAGTTCACGTGTGGAACCCTGTTCCTACAAAAATCCCTTTATTCTCATAAACTATTTGTTTTAAATGTAATTTATTATAAATCCAATTCGTTATTTAAATTCCACATATGTACTACATTTCACCTCTGTACGCGCCACTGTTTATTGTTCCCTGCTCTACGATCAAGCTCGCCAGGTTAGTATTTGACGTATAACCGATCACTTCGTACACTCGATGCACCTGGCCGACTACAGCTAGTACCAGAACACAGTGCGTATGCGGCGGTATTTCAGATTTTACATTCAATTTCATTTTAAATTTGAAACGGTTCATCTTACGCCTCCTAAAAATGATGACACGATTTTCCTTTGATAAAAGACCGACAATTTTTTACTCTACTTTGCATCGAATACGATCCAACTATAGAGGTATTGACGTAAGTAAGCAAAAGCGACAATATACAGAAGGGTGAGTCATTAATAATGGTACACAGCTTAACGGCAGATTGTTAACGTCAAAATATAGTGATCGAGTCAAACATGCCTTAGGCAATTGTTGTTCCTTTTCGTTCTACAGGATGCTAAAGTTGAAAAAATATGTTTTGCTATATTTTAAGTATGTATGAACCGATTGTTTTTAAATTTGTAGTTTTACGTTTTTAGAGGTGGCAAATACGAATATGCAAGCAGTGTTGGGGTCACGTCTAGGGGGCGCTAGTTATACTGTCCTATCAATGTAAAAACATGTATAACTTTTTGTACTTTACAGTTTTGAAATTTTTAAGTAGAAATTATTGAACTAGGTTCAATTTTAAATAAAAAATGCATACTTGTTATAAATCGATAAACTCAACCGTTTTCGAGATATAGCCATTTAAGTATTTGATATTCGGCGGGAATTAAATTAAAAAAATATTTTTTCCAAAGTAGTAGGCATTGACATAATAAATTGACAGCACATTATACTTGAGAAGTAAGAGAATATCTCGCACCGTTGGATTGGACGGGGTAGCGAAGTATGTAGCTTAGCCTGCACGTAGCCCTGATTTAAATCCGCTGGAATTTTCTTTCCGCCGCCGAATCTCAAAAACTTAAAACATCTGTATCTCGAAAACGGCTTAGTTTGTCGATTTCTAACAGGTACACATTTTTAGTTAAAATTGAACGTAGTTGAATAATATCTAGTTAAAAAATTCAAAATTGTAAAATATAAAAAGTTAGACATATTCATACATTGATAGGACAATATAACTACAGCCCCCTAGACGTGACCCCAACACTGGTTGCATATTCATATTTGCCACCTCAACAATCGTAAAACTACAAATTTTCAAAACAATAGGTGCATACATACTTAAAATATAGGAAAAATAGAAAATATTTTTTCAACTTTAACACCCTGTAGAACGAAAAGGCGCAACAATTGACTAAGGCATGTTTGGCTCAATCGCTATAGTTTGACGTTAACAATCTGCCATTAAGCTGTGTACCATTATTAATGACTCATCCTGTATTTACATATTACAATATTTAAAAACATCAAATAGTAAAATGCTCAGACCAACTGAATTTCCTTTATCTCAAAAAGAAAAATATTGAAAAAAGTTTGGTCCATATTATTAATCGCATTTCAACTTATAATTAGTCGGATGTCATCTCAATAGATTTTGCCATTGTCAGAAAAAACATTGAGTTATTGAAAAAACCAAAGTAAAGACCTATTGTTAACAGTTTATTTGATGGAATAGAAATTTGTTACAGATAATAATCCAAAAGTAGGTAAGAACTATGTGTAGATATGTGTGGAATGACATTTGAATATTTTTTTTAATTTTATTTTCAGTAGTTATTATGTTTTTATGAAAATAATGGATACACTGGATATACATTTAGAACAAAGAATATTAAAATCCATTCCTTGCCTTGTCAACATTAATGGATTTTGTATAAAACATACAGATATATTTTCACTAAATACAACTGTGACACTTAGACAAAGTTTTAATGTTAAGAGGACGAATTATTAATACTCCGTGTGTGCGTGTTTTTTCACTTTTTTTTACTGCGCATGAAAATCTAGACGACCTATCGGAATATTACTTATTTTATATTGTAGGTAATTAAATTACCTACAATTTAAGGTACCTAGAGTCATTTTCACTAATTTGTTAACAATAAAGTAAAGGTCGGACGCGGAAATATCAAGTTTTCGAAAATTCCGCATTATTATTGCAAAAAGGGATGGATGTTGATAAAATTTATGGGGAAGACGGTCAACCCAATGAGCACCATATGTGCCAAACGTCGATTCACTTGACCCTGAAATTGTTGCTCCAGCTATTTGTTAATTAATTTTGTTTGTTTTTTGCAATAATTGTTTAATTACTAAACGTTGAAGATTTTTTAAATTGAATTTGAAACGTACAAGTAAAAAATCTCGCGCGCGACGTGGGCGACGTTCACGCGCATGCATGGGCCCAAAACTTTCTAAAACTAAAAGATTAACCCTTTCTTTAATTGTCTCTAAAATCTTGGTCCGATACGTCCAATAGTTAAAATTATAAAATTATTATCTTGGGAACAAAGAGGTGATTGATCTTTTTTAAAATTAACTTAAAAATAAGCTCTATTTAATGCAAAAAGAGCGAATGCTCGAGCGGCTTGTGCCTGACCCTAGGACAATTTGTTTGTAACGTTTTTTTGCACATCCTACAATAGTTGTAAAAGGCTAGGTATTTATTTCAACTTTTTGAAATTTTTCTTTTCGATACGTTTATTTGGATCAATTAGAACCTATATCTACGATATTAACTTAACTAAAATTAACGTAATTAAACAATTACATAGTTGCAAAAAAACGAACGAAATTAATTATCAAATACCTATAGCAACAATTTCACGGCCAATTGAATCGACCTTTGGTACACATATTGGTCTTTGGATTGACCGTCTTTTTCATAAATTTTATCAACATCCATTGCTATTTGCAATAATAATGAGCAATTTTCGAAAACTGATTTTTCCGCATTCAACCCTTATTTTACAGTTAACAAATTGGTGAAATATGACTATAGATACCTTACATTGTAGGTAATTTAATTATCTACAACACAAAATGACTAATATTCCGATAGGTCGCCTAGATTTTCATGGGCAGTGAAAAAAGTGAAAAAACACGTAAATTTGACACTTATTTTAATTTGGCAACTTGGCATCACTTCTTTCCAGTTACCTTTTTGATATTATCATCCTTCGACTGGAGTATAATACAACTTCAAATTTATAATTTCATCGATATGAACGGAATATACCATTCACAACATTCAACTTTAAATGAAATATTAAAACTATTTTTCTAGGTAAATACCCAAGGATCTTACATTTTTCTGAAATAATAAAAAATAAGCCCTTTCTACTTAAATCGTGAATTTTTTGAAATATCGATAAAATGAACGATTCAATAAAAATATTGTGTAACCCTGGTAAACTTAGTAGGCCAGTAACATAAGCTGGGAAATGACCATTTCTCGACTTTTTGTTTCGGCAAGCTGAATTTATCACTATAGATGCTAAATATTATGTACAATAACATATTAGTTTCCACAGTCATAAAAATGGGGGAAGATTGTTTACAAGCTGGTTAATTGTATAATTCTTACGTAAATTTACGTTTTTCGCTTATAACTTTTTTCCGTTCATTTCCACGAGAAAACAGTAAAGTACTTTTTTTTCGTCTTCAAAAGACCTACAAAACTAGCCCTCGAGCGTCAAAAAATATTGATTAGATCAAAAGTTATAAACAGAAGAAGTTTATTTATGACTTTTGAATTAAACATTTATAAACTGCGTTATTATTACCAGAACGTTTTGGCATCGCATCCTCTCATTCCTTATCACTGTCTAATAACTCACACGAAATCTGGAATCGGTAAGTTGAATAGTTTACAAGTTATGGCCTTATAAACAAATTAACTAATTATTAGTCTGGACGATCCCGAGGATCTTCCACAATCGCACTGATTTTTTTCATGGTAGATTTCATAATAATACATTGAAATCTATATTTTTTTTTTAATTTCAAATTTGCAACCTGGAATTTTTTTTATTTTTTAGCCTTAGTTGCAAAATGAAATATACGACGCACGAGCGTGATATAGTTATATATTATTACATATTCGGAAAGCTTATGAAAAGAGCTTTAAGTTAAAAAAAAATCGTCAAGATTCGTTGAAAAACAACGGAGTTACAGACTGTCAAAGTTGACGGCCTATTGTTAAACAAATTAGGTTGGTAGCGACAAAAAAAAATACTGTCACAACCGGCAACCCGAGTACTTTCCCAGATAAAAATATTTTATTTGTGGAAGTATGCTAAGTGCATAAGAAATATTTTCAAAAGTCAGTGGGTCGCTTGATCTTCGGCGAGTCGTGGCGCGGCGGAAGGGTGGGGGAAGCGAACGACAGCGAGTCCGAAGAAAATGACCATAATATTCATAGTCCTGCCGTTAAATAAGCGAAATATATTTGACAGTCTGTAACTCCGTTGTTTTTCAACGAATCTTGACGATTTTTTTAGTTTAAAGCTCGTTTCATAAGCTTTCCAAATATGTAATAATATATAACTATACCACGCTCGTGCATCGTATAATTTTACAACTAAGGCTATAAAATAAAAAAAAAATTATAGATTTCAATGTATTATTATGAAATGTACCATGAAAAAATTCAATGCGATTGTGGAAGATGCTCGGGATCGTCCAGACTAATAATTAGTTAATTTGTTTATAAGGCCATAACTTGTACACTATTCAACTTACCGATTCCAGATTTTGTGTGAGTTATTAGACAGTATAAGGAATGAGTGGATGCGATGGATGCCAAAACGTTCTGGTAATAATAACACATTTTATAAATGTTTAATTCAAAAGTCATAAATGAACTTCTTCTGTTTATAATTTGATCTAATCAATATTTTTTGACACTCGAGTGCCAGTTTTGTAAGTCTTTTGAAGACGAAAAAAAAGTACTTTACTGTTTTCTCGTGGAAATGAACGGAAAAAAATTATAAGCGAAAACGTGAATTTACGTAAAAATTATACAATTAACCACCCTGTAAACAATCTTCCCTCCATTTTTATGATGTGGAAACTAATATGTTATTGTACATAATATTTAGCATCTATAGTGACAAATTCAGCTTGCCAAAACAGAATGTCGCGTCCAACTCTGTATTTCCTGGCCTATTGGGATCTGTTATAGATACTTTTTTATAGTATCGAAATTAAAAAATTATAATGTTCTGCAATGGCGATATAAATTTCTTTCTTTCATTGAATATTAGCAGTTATTTTATCCAGTATATGATCAGTTATTATGGCAAATGAGGTGATATTCAATCAACAAACTATTAAAATATTTCACACTTCTTTCAAGGAGATCACCGACTTTAAACGATCTTGAATTTTGAAACAAATTACAACAATTTTTTAAATATACCTTTTCTAGTTGGCATTAAGAATGGCCCTGGTAAGACGAATAGCTCCAGTATAAAAATATTAGGCTAAATGGGCATAGAGCCATTTGGAATTAGAAGAGGAAATATATATTACAGTACCAGATTGAAACTAACAAAGTGCCAGTGGCTACGAATTAATTATGATTTTTACGATTTCAATGCAACCGACTTGAAAGGATACATCCTGAATTTGCAAATTTTTGCTAATAATATTAAGGTCGGCGGTGTTAATTAATGTGGAAAAGGTCATTTCATACTCTAATAATCGTTCATGAATTTATTAAGCGTTGGTCTTGAATAATAGCATTTTTGTTTTCTAATCATTAATCATTAATCCATATGCATTTATAATGCGTTCTTAATAACGCGCGGATTAAAGCTCCAAGTCCGGAAAACAAACACTTAATTATGCCTCAACTGGTACAAAAATATTCAATTACATATGCATATACCAACTAGCAGTAATAAGGTGATAAATAATTATGCTGATATTGGTTTCCTTTGCAAACTTCAAGCGATTCTGTTAAAATGCATTAAAGATGAAGGTGTGTGTGTGTGTGTGTGTGTGTGTGTGTGTGTGTGTGTGTGTGTGTGTGTGTGTGTAGTAGAAACTGCTTGAAAATGTGTAACAATGTAATTGATTTAATTGAATTACAACAAAGAAAAATATTTATATATGTACAAATATATTCTTAAAATAAGTATATACAATCATCAGACCAAAACTATTCAATTTTGTATTAAACAAACGATATATTAATATACAATATAAAACATATTTCTATAAAATCTATGTGTATATCATAAAATTAGGAATAGAATTCGTTTAACCGTAAGTATCAAATATTTATTTTAAATGCTGCCTATTTTTAAAGGAAGAAATTTTATTTCTGAGTAGAAATTTAAAGTATTTAAATAAATAAATAATTTTCCTTGAAAGAAGAAAATGATCAAATGTTGTACATTTGAAGAAATTTTTTTGCGTGTAGTTGTTCGTCAATATTTCATAGATGAGACGACCAACGAATGATTATAAACTGAAATTTTGAGACTGAAAAATTGAAAGTTTGGGAACATGGCTGGCTAAACGGTTATTGTGTCAATGTAGTGTAATTAGGTTATAATAAAACTAAGGGTCCGCGTGTTTTTTGTAAAAAGGTGACAATGCGCTTTTTTAACATATTTTTGTAATTCAATATGAATTTCATAAAAAACATCGTAGTTATTTAATGTCAATAATCCAACGTTTTTTTCAACAATTTCTCCGTCAAAATAATTAATGAAAAGGGAGCGCGGAAAAATGCACGGAACCCATATTGTGACATCATACCACTCATTACCAACACATACTTGGTTGGGTCCCACGCATATGATAACTCTAGCCAGCTAAGCAAATAAAAACAAATACATTTAAACTATCAAATCTAGTTAAAAAAACATGATTACAAATTTTCATAAGAAAAAAGTTTCCGCAGCGTAAACTGTAATAGACCTTTTTAGTAGTGACGTCACATACGCCAAATAATAGGCAACGTCATAGTGCACATTGTCATGAAGAATTTCTCTATATCCTTACTAGATCGATTTTCTACCTCATGTACTTTGGACATAAGTGCCAACAAATTTTCTTCTTTGTCATGACCTTAAATATCGCGATATTCTGGCAATATTACAAATATTTAAGAAGTTTCAAACCCCAAGTGACAAACTAAAAGGATTATAGGATTTACATATTTAAATTTATAGAACAATATTGACTTTAACAGTAATTAATAAATTAAAAATGCTGAGCATGCGCATTAAAGATGATTTCAATGTAAGCTAAGTAGCCTCGCAACAGGATATCATTCAAGAAAAGTTTGGTTATGGTTAAGAGTACGTCTATAATAAACCACTTGAAGAAAATAACACTCGATAAACACACTGACAGCACAACACCGAGAAAAACAATAAAAATACTTAATAGAACTAGAAAATGCCAAGATTAAATAAAAGAAAAGAAACTACGCTAATGGTGACAGTGATGACACATGAACAAGATCTCACCTGCGTGAGGCTATTCTTTCCGAGCGCTTGCATTAGGAAAAATACGGCTAATGTTAAATTTTTTGCTTTATTTAAATTTAGAAATATTCTTTTATATCGTTTTATGTAAGTTTTAAGCACATTAATGTATCTATTTTATGAAACACGTGTTGGTTGTTCTTAAATACTTCTAAATCCTTGTAAAAATAAATTAATTTGAAGTTGTTCATTTCTACAACTACGTAACTGCTACAATTATGTAAATAATACACAAGGGTCAGATTCGGTCTGTACAATTTCAACTATGACAATTTGTTGCGGGTTGCCTAAATATGTGACATCACACTGAAAGAGTCGATTGAAAACCTAGGTGTAAGTAAGATGGAAATAAACACCAATATATTTTGCCCAGAAGACAGAAGACTTTTTTAAGGTAGTTTTTTTGTAGTCACATCAAGTGGTTAAGCATAACATTCTCATAAATAATGTTGATAACCAAAAAATCATTTATTATTTATTATAATCTATTTTTGATGCAACAATGGAATATGCAAATGTGTTATATATGCCCAAAAAATCATTTATGATTTATTATTATCTATTTTTGGTGCAAGAATGGAATATGCAAATGTGTTATTTATTTTTAAAATTTTACCTAAGTGCAAGACGTGAATAAGTAACATTCAAAACGTTTTTCTGTGTACATATCGTTACAATAATAATAATATTTGAAATAAAAGAAAATGTCCAGAAGCGCATAGGTGGTGCAAGTATTTGTTCTGTTCTTGCACTAGTGTATAGTACGTGACAAGTGCTTTTATCTTGTAGTTCAATTACTATTAAGCTCGCAGATTACATATTTGCACCAGAAGAGTACCTACATTTTTAAACATATCTGCAGAAATATAATTTTTCAAAAAGTATATTTTTTGCTGGTGTTATTTTCAGTGTAAGTATATGTAATTGATTCGTACGAAGAGGGTGATATATTAGTGGTAAAATTTTGTTAGGATTAAATCAAGTGTAAAGTAGATTTCTTATACTTAAGTGACGAGCCGCTACTATTGGCATTGTTGGTACTGGATATACATCATTTTTCTTCATATTAGCATTTCATTACCAATATCCTTAAAAATGATGAAATTGCTATGAACATTCCCTGTATAGAATTCTTTAATAATACATAGTATAATAAACTATTTTGTGAATCAAATGCATCAGGCAAAAAACAGAAGGTCGTATTTATACTTTGACAGCCCTGAATAATTTCTCCGTAATCAAAATCTTATCAGGGTTTCGTCCCTCGTATTGCATTTCGCCATCAGAAACTATTTCAGGAGATGCTCCATGGCCTCTGAAGGAATTCTTGTCTCTACGACAACAATCCTTTACAAATAAGTTATCAAAACAACTTCTGACGTTTTCTTCGTGTTGAAAAATAACATCATACGACTAAAAGCGTGCGTGTCACAGGCTGAATGTGTTTTTTGTAATAAATAGTCAACAATGGATAACAAATAATAATAAAAGTTTATCTCACGCGCACATAAATCATTGAAAACAATAATATTTAAATTTTGTTTTAACACATAGGTTGATAGTGGAACTATTTCAGTGGACTGACGTTCATGAAATTTTATCGCTTTTTTGAAGAAAAACATGTAGGTATAACACAAAAATTTAAATGTCAGTGACCGTTCAGACTGGCGTTTTATAGACAAGAAATCGTATTCTTCGTAAGACAATGATAGAACAAGAAAATCCATCTAGACTTTAAAAATGTTGAAATACAAAGATTTCTTTAATTTTTCGCAGTAAAAGATCACAGAAAATATGGGCACCCATGTAAATCGTATTTGTAGTACCTTACCTGTTAAGTTCAGGAAATGTGATGATAAACCTAAGAATTAAAAATGTGCTTTTTTCTTATTCTGAGTAGACTGTTTTGTATTTGTCTAACTGGTACAGTACAAGAGATATTGCTTCTGCCTTGCTTAGATTTTTTAAAACCTTGGTGAAAAGACCGCTTTAAATTAACTAAAAATTACGCATAAAAACACCCCCCTTAATCATTAATTAAAAAAAAAAATAGATAAAATTAGCTTCTAAATTAGTCACCTTGTATCCACTGAACCACTTTTTCCATATTATGTGATAAACTTCATAATTTTTATAATTAAATTTAATTTTAATGCTTACTATTATACAATGTGACACAATTCTATTACGTTACATGACATTCGATTTTATTTTCAGTTATCAAAGCCTACTTATTATTTGTTTCTTGTCAAATTTGACAAAAATTGACTAGTAATTTTTTTTATTCAAAGTTCGACTTTGCCACTGACTGAATACGATCTGTATAAAATTTTGTAAATTGTAAAAACAACATTAATGGTTTGTATAATCTATTCTTTTTAAATGAAGTATGCAATCTACGTATTGTTTCGTCACATCGTTAGTATTAACTTTTCGAGGGTGTCACAGGAGTTACATCAATTTTTTGAGTAGGATCACCCCCTAACTTTTTGCTCCAGACAACCAGTGAAATTGTGTGAAATAATCATTTAAGTACCTGTATTAATCGGAAAACTAAAATGCAATTTTTGCTTCACATGATATATTGCTCTGATTATAATTATTTCTCACTAAGTTAAACATGTAATTATATATCCAATAAAGCTATAATTAAAGCAAATTATAATTTTGTGCAGTATTCACATTGTTTAAGATAATATAAGAATATGTATATGAATTGGTACGCTCCTTTCTAAAAAGTTTAAATATGCATTACATGCAAGTAACCTTTTTCTATTAGCTTACTACTACACAAAGTGTTTACTAAACATATGGCAAAAATTCAAAGAGTCCATTCCTTGGGTTGTTTAAGAATATTTTATTCGTTAACGATATTCGGAAGCCTGCTTTGTTTCGATGGTACAAGACGATAAATATTTCAGACAAAACAATATTTTATTACCTAAATGTTACATGTAAAACTTCTTCATCTACAAGTACTGTTGAAAATGCCTTTCGCGAGTTAAAGTGCATGAATCCACTCTTTTACTCATTGACTGCTCAACTCTACCAATAAAGTAGTTTATATTGAATTACTTATATAAGACTTCTCAAATCTTCTTCATTTTCTTCTGGAATAGTAGGTATAAACTATTGATTGATGATGATAGGACACGGAGATCGAGTGAGGTCCCAGTCATCTTGATATAAAAACTAATGAACAACCGCACTAAAATGCCACTGGTGCATAAACCACATTATATTTCTCGTTGTCAATGGTACATGCTCTAGAAAATTAGGTAGCGATAGTTCCAAAAAGTTTCATACACCTCACCAGTAAGTCTTCCTAGTCAACCTAAACTTTCACAAATATCTAACTTACTACTTACTGAGATAAAAAAATTTTCTGATTGTATTTAACGACATTCTTTCCAAACTATAGAATACTATAGATGCATACTCTATTTGACCTGACATGAGTAAAATAGTAGCTTACGGTTTTGGTGTTAGAGAAGTCTAAATTAAATCTAACAATAAAGCTATCCATAAGGGAGGCTTTCATAGAAATATTGATATGTTCATTGGATGTAAGGCGGCTGTCAGAAGTTACTCCCAAATCAGTAAAAGTTGAAGAAGAAGTCTTTGAAGAATAAAATTACTTGTTTGTTTCTTTAGGTAGTAAGTCACTACAAACTGGGATTTATGAACATATTAAATAGTAGGGCTCCTAAGTTGCTTCCATGGGGCATCCCAGATGAAGCAACGGATTTATGTGATACAAAATTATTGAACAGAACATATTGTTTTCTGCCCGATAAATAGACAAATTAGTAGCAGTGACAAGTAAAAATATACTAATAACTTCAACAATATTCCATGTTCGAGTTGATCAAACGCCTTAGATAAATCCGTGTAAATTAATCAATATGAGGTTGATTGTCCAATATTAACCAGAAATAACATTTACAAGTTTGGTAATGGTCGAGCATTCCTTCATAAATCCGTGCTGATGAATGGTTAAGTTTTGCCGACATGATGATAAAGTCGATTGTGATTTCTAGAATTCAGAGATAATATAAATGGGTCCTAAATTTGAAATATTTGACTTTTGTTTTTTTTTTTTGTAAATTGGATTTTAGATTTCAAACAACTGTTTAGAAGCACATGCTCAATCACGTAGAACAAGGACACAATACAAGGATATTATTAGAACCTGCAGTTACGAAGGATGTTAAGGACTTAATTCTCATCAAAACTACTAACATTTAACATTGTTAGATTCACTGACTCAATAGAATTTCTTGAGAAAGTCGCTTCATCAGTAAAAAGAATAAGTGACTATATAGGGTGATTCATAACTTATCCAAAAAAATTTGGGAATAGATGCGGCATGAGAAATGGAGTCAATATCGTGGAGTCAGAAAATTTTTGTAAAATTCTTATAGTTTCCGAGAAAAAAAATATTGAAGTTATAGTACATTCAACCACTACATAGCTGGACAACTGTAGTCTCTAGCGTCATTCGCAATACGCGTGGAGAGCCACGTGGCCTTAGCGACTCCGAATACTGAAATCCGTCGTTGTGATGTTGTTTACCTGTTAGCTGTGGTGTTTAAAACAATTTTTTAGTAGTTAGTGTCAGAAATGGTTTGCGTGTATAACTTAATTTATGGTGAAGCAAGACAACATTTGTATTATGGTGAAGTATTTGTGTTATGGTGAAGCAAGACATAATTTGTGTTAGTTCGTAGAAAGTGAATACAACGGACCCAAATGTGTTTACACGTTGGTGGATAAAATTTTGAACAATTGTTGTAACATCGGGTATGTCAAATGATTTTATTATTTAAAAACACAAATTAATTTTATTAATTAGTAAAGGCAAAAGCAGTTGAATTTGCCGATATAAAATAGGTGCGATAAAATTTTATTTACATATTTCTTTCCTTGCGAAAGTTTTTGTCCTTTTTATCACACCGCCATGCCGGTCGCATTGTGCGAAGTCAGGGTTTACAGTGGACCAGTTTCCAGTGCCGTGCAGAAGTGTATTTTTAAATCATTTTCGAACTGCCCTTTTTGATTTTTTCTTTACAAAATTGTATTTGTAAGGGTCTCCTGTACATCCAGAATTTTTTTTTTTGGATAAGTTCTGAATCACCCTGTAGATGAGAGATTTGAACCAATGGTTGCTGAAGCTGTTGACTAAATGCAGTAAATGGAGGAAAATCAGTAGAAAAAAGTGTCTGAAGGTGTTGAACATGGTTTGGGTATAACAGCTGCTGCCACAAAATTTTCCACACAACCCCACTATTAACATTGAATATATTTGCAATTATATTAGAGAAGTACCTGGATCTTCCTCTATCATATTGAGTACATTTTCTTTGACTTTCTACTGTTCTTACTCTAGTTGGCCGCCCTGGTCCTCCATATGTGCCTTTTTAATGAAAACGGTGACTTTGGAATATATTTTGGGAATATGACAGTTGGGAAGCCATTCATTGATAACTTTCAAAGAGAAAAAATTACAAGTCGGGAGATATAAACAACAATGTATGACATATGATGTACTTGCATTAGTCTTATGTGAGTGCAAAAATAGCCGTTTTCTACAGGGTGTTTCAGTCATAATGTCATTAATTTGATTCACCTATTCGGAAGGCCTAATAATAGGCCTTCGTAATAGAGAACGCGCCGCGTAGGCTAGCGGAGTAGGTATACAGCAATCCGATGTTGTAGCGAAACAGCTAATTTCCTAGTCGTCGTCTCGTCCAGTTTTACAATTACTTTCAAAATCAAAATGCAACGAATCTCAACTTTATTAAGACTTACCCGGAATCCAAGAGGGGCAAATTTCAAGTTAAATATCAGAATAAACAATCTTTTTTTAGGTAATAAAATATTATTTAGATTTAGTTAGACCATTTAGACCATGACTTGATGTTACCACAGGTATGAAGGTATATAGTGTCATGACTGCTTTTCACTCCTCGAATTTTTGCCGTATGCCTAGTAAACACTGTGTATATATTCAAAATTTTATTTCGTAATATTTTGCTGCGGCAAATTCTAGCAGTCACTCAATTTCTACGGTATTATTTACTAGATTTACTATTTCCTTGTTTTAATGCGAATTTCATACATTGCTATCACCAAGATGACGTACATTCTTCGATGCGTTGTAGTGGTCTTTTAAACAAATATTCTAGAAGATAGTCGGGTATATCTATGTTTGTATCTGTTAAGGCATTGACTCCTCGTGTTAATAAGATTGTGCGTATAACCTTTTTCACATTCTTGGAATTTGTGGTCGTTCTAGGTTATTTTTATTCATCGCATGTTATAAAATCCAAACAAAATAAGTATTTGTGTCAATGTGTACGTAAATCACCACAACTATTTGTAATTGATGATACATATTTTGTTGACATCGTTCACATGGGATTTAGTAAAAACATTTTATAGAAAAAATAGAGTGTTGCATCTAGAAGTCGATAACAAAAACAAGAAAACAGATGTGATGCAAAACAAAAGAGTTTTATCCTAAGCGTGCAAGATTAGGACTACTTTTAAATCAATGATAAGAAAATTTTGTCGTGTCGATAGGAGGAATTAGAACAGTTTTTTTGGAAGAAAAAAAAAATGCCGTAGTAGAAATTTAAATCGGGTATTTCATTGTCAATGAAACGGCGTGATTCTTTGTCATGAGGATGTGGTAGATTTGATGGGGAAATTTCAGTACTACAATTCCCACTATTTTCACTAGTTTTAAATATCGATAGTAAACAGTATCGTATGAGTAATATGCCTACGATGCTCAATATTTCCGAGAAGTGTGTAAAGTTTCCATGAGCCGTCAAAATATTAAAATTTTTTTGACACTAGAAATATTTCAATATTGTTTATATTATATTAGACTGACAGATAAATGTGATTGTGAAATTTCTTTGATATTCTTCAATATTTTTCAGGGGTTACGTAGAAGGGGGAAAAGGGTGGAAGGGGCAGAGGTAAAATTTTTTTTATGATTATAAGCAAGTAATTTTACTTAATTTGTACACTAAAAATGTTATTTATATGATTCTGTGCATCAGATGTAAGAACAATGTTTGTTTACGTTATTAAGAGTTTTTGAGTGTTTTGGGTGGAGAGGTTTAATCCGATTTGCCTAGAATCTATTGTTGCTTTAGGTTCAAAAAACATATTCCCATATGTTTAGGATCAATTTCTGATAGGCCCGAATTGACCTCCTTTGGTTCAATTGTTTAGAAAAACAATTTAGCTTAGTACCTGAAAATTAGACAAACAAAATTTAATTGTGTAGTAGTGTATTTACCTTTTAGTAGTACTGACAAATTTTTGACATTGTTAGTAATCCGTATCAACAAAATTTATATGATAAACTTAAATATGTAACAGATTAACAGTAAGTGAATAAAAAAAGGAGTTGATGAACTGCTTTCTGACTCAAAAATCAAAGGCCATCAGAATTTTATTAGGATTTGCTGACTTTTTTGTTTGTAATTATTTGTTCCATTTTCAGTTACTCTTTTTTAATTAATTGGGTATTTCTGCCACATTGAAAAGAAAAAACAATAATAAATAACTTGTTGCTTCAAAAGGATCATTCAGAGGCATGATTTTATAATTTAGTTTTGCTTAACCAGAAATGTCTCACAGGGATAAAGTGGATGACACAATAATCACTATAACACTACACAATTTACATTTGGGAAAATTTTATGTGTTCGCTTTCAAAACTCTTATTCTTAAATTGTGTTATAAAACAAATGTGACAGTATTTGATGATCTTATTGGAGTTAGGCTTGTCAGTTGTATTATTTTTATTAATGCAGAGATATTCGGGCAATCTACATGTAAAAATTTCATTACGTACGAGTTATAAAAAATATCATTAATGGAATATGAATACTCATCTTTCACCATAGAATACGAAACGAATATTACTATATTGTTGACATGTACCATAGAACGCACTCAAGTGTCTACCAATATTCTCCCTCAACTTCAAGCACGGCAACTTTTCAGAACCTTTCTTACCGCGAAGGATGAAAGTGTTAGTAACATAGTAACCAATAATGCTGTATAAAATTATAGTGTCAGATTTTCAAATGTGATTGAAAAAGATCACGCCAATTGTGAAGACTCGTGAATGTTGAGAAGCTTTCGGTCCATTATAGATGAGTGAGGCAAACATTGCTTTGTTAAACAAGTCAACTAATAGGTATTAGAATTAAGTAGCTTTCTAATAATATTGACCACGATGCAACAAGATCAAATGGAGTCCTAATAAAGCGACCAAAAAAACCTGGAGTAATCCCACTAAATCCTATTTAGAAGTTACTCAGTTTAACCTCAAAATAACATTGACCTTGACCCGGTGGAGACAAAAGGAATCCTAATTTGGATTCAGTCACCCGAAAAAACATTTAAATACTTTGGTTGCCCTTGCTATAGTGGATTTTTCTCAGTTTGACCTTGTAATAACCTTATAATGACCTTGAACTTGACCTAACAAGGCCAAACAGACCTTGGATTCGAACTCAGCGACCTCGAAAACATAAGTCCGATGCACAGAATTTTTTTTGTGGGTCTGTGTAATTTTCCATATGACGAGAATAGTTTAATTAATTACATTAAAGAATGTTGAATCTAGGTATTGAATTAAGAAAAAAATATTTCAATTGCTTTTACTATTATTAACACACCTTGTTCTATAATAGAAGCAGATTTTTGACATATGTTTTAATATTTTAATACCTAGATATTAAAAATAAAATATATAAAAAATGGAAACATTATCTTTTTATTTGTTTCAACCCTAAAATTAATACATACAAACAATAACTAGCTAAAAGTACTCATCTTGTCCAAGAGATGCGCATGTCAAAAAGAGAGTCCACACTATAGTCTGTTTGGAAATGAAATAGGGTAATAAAACCCCGAGATAAGAACCGGCCATGGGCATGGTAATATTTCATTTAAGGTAATTATCGAGTAACACTAATGCTTACAGATAATGGGTGTACAATAGTATATTTTACTGGATACATCATAGGGCAGGAGCCAGTGTATTGTGACAGATCAATCCAGTCTTAGAGCTGAATATACGAAGACGTGCTAGTGGAGTAGAGTAAAATTTGACTTGTGTTTAGTGACTATTGTGCCAGTGGATATAATATTGTTTGGGTAAAATGTCGAGTTTATCAGATTATGTACCTGCTAAACGCGTGAAAAGATGTGCGTTGTCTCAGAATGAGAAGATTATTATATTAAATGTATTTAATGCATTGAAACACCAAAATCCTACCAACAGTGTTGACGACATCGTGGAAAAGTGTTACAAAATGACAGGGATTGGAAAATCGACTATCTACAGACTTTTAAAGGAAACAAAAACTGAACAAGATACTGTATATCCCCCAAAATCATCTACAGGGAGGACAAAAGTCGTTATAGATGATTTCTTCAAAAATGTCATTCGCAGAAAAGTACACTCATTCTATTTTAAAAAAAGAAATACCAACGCTAAACAAAATTTTAAGTGAACTTTCAGAGGACAACGATTTGCCAAAAATCAGTAGAAGCAAATTATGGGCCGTCTTACGAGAGTTGAATTTTTGCTGGGAAAAGCAGAACAGGAAGTCAGTTCTTATCGATAAAGATGAAATTATTTGTTGGCGAAGATCCTACTTAAGATCAATTAGAAAATTCCGTGACGAAGGGAGGAATATTTATTATCTAGACGAAACTTGGGTCAACGAGGGATATACTGTAACAAAAGTATGGCAAGATAAATATGTAAAAAGTTTTCGACAAGCATTTTTGGATGGATTTCAACAGGGTTAAAGGCACCTTCAGGTAAAGGGCGAAGATTAATAGTGACACATATAGATAGTGCCAGTGCTTTTGTAGATGGCGGTTTACTTTTATTTGAATATAAAAATACAGGTGACTATCACGAAGACATGAACGCAGATGTTTTCGAAGAGTATTTTACACAGATGTTGGATCTTATTCCTCTGGGGTCTGTAATTGTCATGGATAATGCCAGTTACCATTCACGGCAGACCGAGCGGACGCCTACGACTGCTTGGAGGAAAGCCGATATAATTCAATGGTTATCCGGAAAAAACATTTCTTTTGAAACAAATATGGTGAAAAAGGAACTTTTGACACTTGTCAATCTTCTGTCAAGATCAGAAAAAATATGTTATCGATGAAATGGCAACAAATCGCCAAATAACGGTACTACGGTTACCACCTTATCACTGTGAACTTAACCCAATCGAATTAGTCTGGGTGCAGGTAAAAGGAGATGTAGCGCAAAATAATACGACGTTTAAATTAAGTGACGTGAAAATTTTGTTAAAAAATTCCTTGGAACGAGTAACTGCAGATAACTGGCAAATATGTATACATCATGTACAAAAAGAAGAGGAGAAAATGTGGGAACTCCATAATTTAATTGACGTTACTGTGGAACCTATCGTTATCAATCTAGGAGACGAAAATAATTCATCAGAATATTCAGAGGATGAATTTTAATATACCTACTTTTTTATTTTCTTTATTGTACATTTATACAACACTACATTTACTCACCATTTTCAAAATACATATATTTTTGTGTGGAATAAAAGTCTATTCATTAAATTTAAATAAATATTTTGATAATAATATTAAATAATTTTATTTGAATTACTAAAAACCCTCTTAACCCGGTTATGATGCTTAAAGTAACCTCATGTTTTGAAATGCTGTTTTTATATTGTTTACTTATAAGAGAAATGGACCGAGAAATTGAAGAGGCATAGACAAAGACGGATTGTCGGGGATTAAATTTTAGCTACCTGCTACAATTTAGTACAACTCGGTCACACAAAGTTATTTTAAAAATACACCTCATCTATACCGATAATACATAATATAAACATATTGAATATAAGCACCAGTACTACATTTATTTTTGCGTACATAATAAGCTTTTATTACTCTTTCATTTCTAAACAGACTATAGGCAAATACAGTAGACTTTAACACAGAGTCATAAATGATTGCAAACAAAGTGACCAGAAATTTTTTTTAGAGAACAATTTTATTTCCTTTGCATTGGCAATTAAATTTGGATAAAATTAAAAATTACTAAAACAGTAAGGCCAAGATTACGTGAAGGGACAAATATTTCATTCAACAATCGGTGTTCGCATTATCTCCAGCGTAGATGCAACGGTTTGTCACTGTTCATTGTAAAAGAAGAAGGGCAGTAGGTTCATACAGAGAATGAGCTCCGGTACTAGTCTGGCAACGATATCACTACGCAACTGAAATTCGTAGACAAAACGAATTTGGTCAAGCTGTACATCATTCTTGCAGGTCGGTTTTAGTAAAGCTGCTCCTATTGTGTTTTTTTAAGAGCTATTGGTTTATCCTAGATATTCCATTGAAGGTTTGTTCTATCATTATCATTTCCTCTGAGAGCTGATTCTGTGGTATTGTTCCTGCTTCAAGTGCCTGGTTCGCAAGTGGTGTGCAGGACATGTCATTTTCTTCCAACTCCATGGTGAAATTGATGTACGGATGTTTTCTATTGATGCAATCCATAAATCCTATTTTGTTATAACCATAAGGCTATATGGATAAATGGACAGTTAACATGACTTTACTCTTAGAGCTGCTAATTCCAAGGCCTTATTCTTGAAGACATACATTTAGATATGTGCCACAGTCATAATAATATTAGTTAACGCAGCTAATTTATTTTTAATAAACTGTAGTTAGATGGTAAACTTTTAAAAATACACATTCTGCTCCTACGCATGGAGTACATAAGGTATTGGCCGTGTTTATTTGAATATGTTTGATGTAAAGATTTATTTAATTACCTACTTTTCTCACAGGTGACAAAACAGACACATAAAATATGTGTTTATAAGTAAACTTCTTTAATCTTATATTTTTCGGACCTTGGAATAATGTGTTTCTTATCCTTCATGTACACTTCTTTAAACAAAAATGACATTATTCTTGACCTGATGTAAAATCTGCAAACAGTTTTTATTTTGCTAACTAAGATTAGGGAATTAATAAACAATCTCATTCTTATAAAGTTTATTAAGAAGAAATCGGAATTACGTCAATGAATACTAAATCTAGCAGTTAAATTACAATGATTAATATTCGGTTTTATCAACGGAATGACGGAGCACTTTTAAAAGGGGAAAAATTCGATCCCCAAGGTCCTGACAAAAATACTTGTTACCTAGAAAATTGCGATAAACTGTAGTAAATACTATCGGTTTTAGTAATGTGGAATAATCTGTAAGAAAGCAAAAAATAACTGTATTAGCACGTGTTCTATACCGGAAGGCAAGTCTCCAGACTTGTGATAGCGTTATCCAGATAATTTTTTATATATAGGCAATTATTTAAAAAATATATATAAAATATAAGTAATTTATGCGTTTCATAAATTAGATCAAAAAACGTCATACGAACATCTTTTAATAATTTTTTATACTTACCTAATAGATTTTTATACTACTGAGAAATACTGACAAAAATATTTTGTTCAAAACTGGTTTGAAGGTATATACAGGGTGTCTGGTAAGTATACGGCATACTCTCGGTAGTGTATAGGGGAGGTCAAAATAACCCTAGTTTGTCATAAAAAAAAATTCTAAAATGCCTAATAACGGAGATACAGAGCCCCAAAAAGGGTTACCCAGCGATTCACATTTTCGGTTCCAACTTTTGAACCGACGTGTATAATTTATTGAAATTTTAATACTTTATGTTGGCCATAAAAGCTCATAAAAACATACTACAGCAGATGTTTTACACTTTCACGGAAGTCAGAAACGGACTTGCCACCACACTCGTTGGGCAAAATTTTGACAAGTGTCATTTTATTGAGCTGAAAACTGAATTTTTAAATACTTTGGTCATTCCTCTTTAAAAAAGTACTCTACAATTGTTCCGATAAAATCAGCCGTTTTCGAAAAAATTCAGTTTCTGTATAATACGTTTAAACATTAATTTATTTAATTATAAAGTTTATTAACTTAAGCTATTTAAACACAGTAATAATAATCGAATAATATCACTAATAATTTGTATTAAAATAATAAAATTTGGCATTATTATTACATCTCATTAATGCTTACATGCATCTAACTTATGGACAAGCACTCGGCAATTGTATGGAGGCAAGATGAATTTATTCTAATACATTTCCAAATCACTTAAACGCAAGGCTGTTATATGTACATTTCCTTATCCGACCGATGTTTTCTCGTTATTGGAAACAATATTCCAAAATTCTCGAATTTGGTGGTGGTGTGTTATTTTTTTTATGACAAACTAGGGTTATTTTGACCTCCCCTATACACTCCCGAGAGTATGCCATATACTTACCAGACAGCCTGTATGATTGAAATTTAAAAAATTAGGAAACATTTTAAGAATATGGATATTTGAAGTTTTAGTTCCTTAACAAATATGAGAAGAAGAACTTCTTTGTTTAGTTACTTTTTCAGTGAAGTGCTAGAAGTCTTTTGCAGTGCATTTTTTGTATTTTGCGACTTCACTTTAAAAATGACAGATCTAAGAAATTTTAACAAACAATTTGTAATCGAGTTTATAGAACTCTACAGAAGCTATCCATGCCTTTGGAAAGTTAAATCTTCGGACTATTCCGATAGGGATAAAAAAATAAAGCCTACCAAGATATGGTAAATAAATTAAAAGAAGTTCTGCAACGAAAGAAACCGTAAAAAAGAAAATTGATTCTCAACAAAAATGTGACTATGATTTAATGACTCTTTGATAAATACTGCTCAAACAGTTAAAGATGTAAACACATTTGTGACCTCAAAGGTTAAAGAATAAAATGGAAAAGTTGGTTTTTCTCACAAGAAAAGTCAAAGTCGTCGCCGCAATAAGAAAAACTGGGATTTATGATTCCAAAAACAGTATCACCATGCAGATCATTTCGAACGGTAATTCTGTTGGTGAAATATCTTAAAGAAATGTTCAAAGTAAATAGAATAACTAAAGGAAGATAATACAACTTTACACTCTGTATAACAAAACGTTTACTACCTATGTTCATAAAACGTTTTACTTACATACCAAAGAATAACCTGTACAATTTTGTCGTTTTCGTCTACAGAATACCTTCTCTCTCCTTATGCTTAACTAGTATCACAATAGTTTAATATTAGAGAAATTTATTTACGCAATATATTTTTAAGTCGTAATCGAGCAATTTTATATAAGGGGCTGGACAATTAAGTAATTAGACTGATACTTTTTTTTTGCAAGTCGTGCATGTTTTTTTTTATTTGCTCTTTAAGATAATTCTAGTCCAAGCGGTTGCTCAGTCTCGAGTTGTGCTGTAAAAAACGAAGACATGTTTTTCTCGTAACGGAAAAATGTAGCAGTTGATTTGTAAGAACGAGTGGAAACCAACCCAGATTCATTGAACCGCGTCATCACTAGTTTTTCCAGAGACAAAACGTTCAAGTTCGCAATGGCGTTCAAAGGGATCACCTAGACTAAAAAAGCTTGCATGTCTAAGTCAAAAGTGAAATGCATGCTTGTCTGCTTCTTCCATTCCAAGAGCATTGTTCATAAAGAGTGGGTATCTCCTGCTCAAACAGTTAATCAATCTGCAAAGAAGTTCTCGAAAGACTTCGAAAACCAGTCCCTGCAAAGATTGCTGATAATTGAATTCTTCATCACGATAATGCGCCATCCCATACTGTCTGTACAGAAAATTTTTACCTCAAATCGCATTACAGTGTTACCACAGCCACCGTATTCACCGGATATCAGTCTGCGTGACCTATTTATATTTCCAAGAGTCAAAATGGCTATCAAGGGACGCTATTTTCAAACAGATGTCCAAATCTCTCTAACGAGGATCTTAGACGAGTTCTAAAGGAAAAGTTCCAGAAGACCGAAGCAGATCACACTACAGATGATAAAAAATATTAGTGATATTTTTTTTCACTTTAGTCTCATTACTTAATTGTCGAACCTCGTATATTAAAACACATTTTTCTCGTTTATTTTAATTCTACCATAGGATTCTTAAAAGAAATTTTATAAGTTGGTATAGAAAGCGGTTCAGAATGTTACTTTTGATTGCCTAAGTTAATCAGATTAGTACCATATCACAAGTAGATAATTTTAGACCGTATTTTTGAGTGAATTTGGTATTGATATATTTCTCTACATTCAAAGAAAATGTAGTGAATAACTGTGAAAGACCCGCTTTAATTCTGAAATTAGGTCAAAGACAATTACTCGAAACTCTTATGGTAAGGAATTTACAGTACGCCAAAAACATATCCTTGTGTCTCTTTAAGATATTTTTAAGAAGTTGCGTCAGATTTTAAGGAATTTACTATAAAGTACAAATATTTTTCTCTCTCGATAGCGATTTCTGTAAAACTGGGGTTATCTTACATGGGTATTTACCGCCAAGTCTCAAGACGAGAATTAGGTTTCTCCAATACAAGCATATGTGTTCAAATGTCTCTTATTGGAATATAAGTAAAAGAACTTTCTTCTTACTACAAAGAAAAAAAAAAACAAAATGAGATAAAATCTGTTACTGTCATTAGATCAAAACACAAATCAAGTACCACTTAAATAAAATTTTGGAATTTCCAGATACAATATCTAGTAAGTAGTAATCTAGTATCTAATAATGTTCTCATTCCTTGTTTACAAAACAAAAGTCTAGTGTCGAGTAGAACTTTGTTAGATACTAAACTGAGTATTTCACAATTTCCAACGTCCTTGCGAGTTCAATCGCCGTGTAGGTATTGCCTGGAGGTATGTTTACTGATTTCATTTATTTAGATACTGTAATATTCACAGTTAAAATTGTAGATTTAAAATATCATACTATGATTTTTGCAACCTTTGTATAAATTAGGTAATACATAGTTCCAAAGACGAAAAAATACAAATTTTAGATATCTTGATGTTCAAAAATTACTTTACTTTCTTCTACAGAGTGTTTCAGAATAACGTACCATAAATTTAGGGTCTCATAAAACTTCGAAAAAATAAGAGCACTTTTTCCTGTGGATTGTGGGTTTATGCGTACCGTGTTTTGTTGAGATAACTAGATGGCGTCAAACATATATTTTTTAATCAAATTTTAGCCGTATCTTTTTCAAAAAAGAATGTATTGCATCGAAATCTGGTGTTGGTAGGGTTTTGAGAATGTTGTTAGTTCTTGGCCATCTGCTAGAGGTCGTGAACTACGGATTCTAACAACATTATATGACTACTTTTTGATGTCAATTAATTCTTTTTACAGTGTATGTCATATGTATACATGGTGTGGCGTGTATAATCTATAAAAATTGAACTATAGCTTCCTGATGATATTTGTAATAGAAATACGAAATAGTTCTATCTTCGCGTTTACTTTTGTAAATTAAAGTTGATTTATTCAACGAAATTGAAGTCCGATCCTGTGTTATTTATTAAAAACTATGGAAATGTTTTTATGCGACCCGAGATGCAACTTTATAATTTAAGTCGGTATAATCTAATACTAGTAATACTAAAAGAAAATTAGGTTACATTGTCAAAAAAATTGTTCAGTCAACTGATTTAGTATTTGTATTGAATTCATTATTCACTTAATTATTAAATATTATTCCACGATAGTGACAGTGTAATTTTTATAAAGTAAAAAATAAGAATAGCGTGCCGATTACATTAAAAACGAGATTCTTATTTCTTACTTTGCTTAATTTTTTAGTTTGTCCACAAACTAGTTTTACAATCAACCAGGAAAACGATGCATTTACTATTTCCGAACGTGTCCGTTAGTGTATGGTGCAGCCGGAGAAAATGCGCTGGCGGCGACCAAGTTGTACCGGGAACAATGGCCACAACGTCACCCCCCATGTGCAAATACAATCCGACAGTGCGTTCAGCGGCTGCGAGATACGGGAAGTGTTATTCCTCGAGGAGAAGGACGTGGTCAGCAAGTGAACTTTATTGTTGAAGATACAGTGTTGGAAAAACTTGACGAAGACCCCACAATTAGTAGGTATTCAACGACTCGCACAGCAAGTAGGAACCTCATCTCGTACCGTACGTCGCCTCTTAAGGCGCCAGCTGTTGCACCCCTATCGTCTGAAACCAGTTCAACAGATTTTACCCCTGGATTGTGATCAATGAATGCGTTTCTGCAGATGATTTTTACGGCAATGTGCCAATCAAGTAGACTGGGTGCGTCGGTGCCATGCGCTAATGGGGATCAATTTCAACATTTTCTCTAGAAATGGTAAGTTTTATTTCATTTTGTTTCATATTTTAATGGATTTTGTTTAGTGCACGCAGTTGGCAACTGACTATAGATGCTTACGAATGTGGTTTTGTTTGCGAACTCTTATTGTAACAACAATGTATTTAAGATAGTAATTACTATTAATTATTATTATAATGAGAAAATATCAGTTTTTTTAAAATATGTAATTTTCATAGTTTGTACTTGTGCATAGAACAATTCCCCAAAAATTCAGAAGTATCTTTCTATCTTTCAACGACGATTTGTTTACGCGGCTGGTCTACAGCACGTAACTCATCGTACATCACACGGACAGGACCGTTCCAGAAAAAATATTTTGATCCATAATTGAACTTTAATTTACGAAAAAAAAAAACGCAAAAATAGAACTTTTTCGTATAAGACTTTTCTATTACAAATATCGTTAGGAAGCTGCAGTTTAATTTTTATAGATTATACACGCCACACCCTGTCTATCAAATAAAATTTAATATTAGAAGTAATTGTTTAACATGAAAATAAAAAATGAAGAAACGCATATTTGATAAAATATTCACAAACATTTATCTCTTCTTTCTAATGGTTTTATCATCACTTTACACAAAGATGGGCCTAAAATTCAGCCATGATACATCAACTAATATATTTCTGCATTTAAAAGATTATTTTTTCATGTGGCTTTTAAAATAGAACTAATAAATATCTGAATATTAATTTTTTAATATTAGATACTCAGTACAAGATACTAGATTGTAATGAATGAAAACACTATGTCAAAAGAACGTCAGATAGGTGCATACCTTCATTATTTTTAAATTCAATAATACCTAAAGAAATTTGTAAATTGTACAGAATTAGAGTTTTTTCCAGAGCCAATTTCCATTTTTTAAATAACTTATATTAGGACTGAGTCTTTATAGACAAGAACATCCCGGAAATCAAAATAGAAATAGAAATAGAGAATAAGTAAAACGTACAAAAGATAAACCAGTTCAAGAGTTCAAGAATAAAATATGATTAAGTGCGTTGTGCGTAAGATTCTGGCCTGATAAAAGCTCCTATTTGTACGACAAATACCAGAAAAATGATAACATAACGCTCGAGAGGCGCACATGCCTCCAGCTTATAAGCAACCAGTGCACCTGGTCCATACCCACCTTATTTCCCTTAAACAAAAAATACGGGGCGCAAATAGTACAAAGCAAATTATAGGTACTGTAAAAGGGAGCCTAAAGTAAAAATAAATAAACACTACCTACTGTTTCAAAAGTTGTACCTGCTGCGGCGGTGTGTGAGGTTCTATTTACATAAATTTAAATCATTAAATATTTGACTTAACGCTTTTAATTTGTATAATTTTTCAACTACGTGTGCATGGTCGTAAATTAAACCTTTAATCTACCGAGGATCCAACATCTAGATAAGTGTTAAATAGCTTGGGTTTGACGAAATTTGGGAGTGTTTAGCATGTCTGAAATGAAAAAACAAGAACAAATTGAGAATTTATAAATCTAATTGAGATACCTACATTGCTCAAATTATGCAAAAAGGAGTCTATAAAAATTGCTTGCATAGTCGTCCACATCGTCCACCATCTGTTGCTTAAATCTAGTTTCTCTAAACCGACGGACTAAACTAAAAAAAAATTCACTTCGAATGATACAACTCGAATATGTTTCTGCATAACGCCTAATTGTTAAACTAGCATTCCAATCACATTTTCTTATAAGTATTATTATTTTACAAACATAAAAATGTTCAGTTTTGTAACCTATGCGTTGTATACCCCACAAAAAAAGTGGGCGGTCCGAAAAACAATAGATGGTAGCTATATGTTTTTGGGGTCGGTGAATCTGAATCCGATGCCCGTTTGAACAGATCAGGTCCTGTGTTAAGGTCAGTTCAAGCTCAAATATAGAGAATCAATTGCCAACAAATTAAACCTAGATCCGCTTGACCCGATCAAGTCTGCTAAATACTCTATTGTCTTTCGGACCTCGACCCTTTGTGAGCAGGTATGGGTTACTATGTAACAATTAAAAAGATTGTTATATCTTCTTGAAACCAAGCTCAAAATCAAAATTTTACCACAAAAAAAAGATTGAAAAAACTACCATTCTATATAAAAACTTCTCAACCATAAGCGTACTTAGAAAAAAATTGAGCAGGTCGAGGGGTAGGTACCACCACCTGCGCTTCGATTTTTTTTATGAAAATTGCAATATAGCCTTATATATGTGTCCATAATTTCAACTCATCATTTTGTACCATTTTGAAAATCTTATTTTGAAAAAGGGATGCCCAAATAAAAACTGTCATAATGAAAGTTATATTATTTGCGCTCAAATAATCTGTGGAATGGCTTGACTTACTAATTTGTAACATTTTGTATATACTCGTGTCTAACTTTATTATTTTTCTCTTCAAGTTACCTTAAGACATCCCTTTCTATTTTAATATTCATTGAAAAAAAAAACATATATTTTATTATTAACTCTCGCATTTTAATTTATTAAGTTAGACAAACATGCATCTGACTTAAAATATTTAAAGAGAGATTTAAGCAGATTCTATAGGTATATTACTCATACCATTTGAGGTTTTTATTGAAAAATTAGGTCAATCCTTGAACCGTCAAGCAATTGACACCTAGCAGGTACATTCTTAAAATATCCTGTAAAATTTACTAGCATTTTTTCGTTTTGTTGCACTATTTTGATATTTTTAGTCCTTTAAATAAACAGCACAATCATAATAATTTTCTTTCTATAATATTATTTGATGTCTTACAACCATTTCTGCAAGCTCTTCATGATGTTTGCATATTTTCTAGATTAAAAAATGAACCAGCTAATTTTCTTCGCAAAGGAATATAACTTTTGTACTTAGTTGGAAAAATCTATTTTCAGTGAATACCTTCTGGATTCAAAACTTTATCTGATCAATAACATATTGACTCAGTCAAATAGAGTTCTACAGATTACTCGGAAATTTCTATAGTGGCGCCGAGTCTTATATTATTCACTCTGATCAATTTGCTGATAAAGATAAGGAACAAATACAGATAAGATGTTGATTTCGATTGTTTTTTCGGGAAAAACTTATTAGTCGTAGAGGATCTAGAATGTTTTTGTTTTTTTTTTTAGATGTTTGATGACTATTTTCAGTCTGTCATTATAATACAAATTCCAATTTTATTTCAGATCTTACTCGTGAGATATCTACTACATAGTAGGTACAGATAGCGTTTCAATCAAAATATCTCTCCATTTCTCATAAAATATAGTCATTCAGTAATGGTATTTTTATAATTTTTTACTAATGTACAAATCAAGGTCACGGTTGAAGAAACTTACAATTAAACGGTATACAAATAGATTTATTACGCTTTGAGATGAATTAAAAATTAAAAACAAATACTTTCCTTGTTGTAGTTGCTTGTTTTCACTTTTAGATTTAGTCAGGAATGTTTTATTTCTTATTAATTTTATTCTGTTGAAACATTTACAGCCATTCAATTGGCGTCATAGTAAAATAATTACTAAAATTTTGTTCGCAAAATTTCACAAAATATACAACGTGCTTTTTTTAATAGCTTATGATGACTAACTTTATACAGTTTCCTGATTTATGTCAAATTTTGGTATTGCCTGTCAAATGACACAATTCGCATTTCATCTGGCTGGTGAGATGCACAGACGTGAGAGAGGGAGCATTACATTGAAAATATCAGAGGTGGACACTGAAGAAATCGGAAGAGAAAGCGAAAATGGGTAAAATCTTGATATGTTACTTATTACCTTTAAGTGCATTAAAAAAACACAATTAATTACTTAGAGATGTATTTATTTATTATTCTATTATTTTATTATTTATCAACTTTCCACATTTAAAATTTTGTTTGAAGCTTTTGATGTGTTCAGGACACTATCACACTTTGCCACTGAGCATCCGTCCTCTACAGGTCAGATGAAATCACCCTGTACCTAATAATTTCTATGACACTCTTTTACTATATCTTTCTTAGTGTCAGACATCAAACCTTACCAGGTCATTGTAAGAAATGATTAAATCCAAATAAGTAATAACATCTAAAAAGTGTTTATTTATTTTTCTCACTGTTTCATATAAAAAGTTAGATATTAAGAGTTCTGTGTAACAACGGCAACACTGACTTCCCGTTCAGAATAGACGAATTACGCACAAATACCACAGTAAAGTCAGTGGATCTCAATAAGTTTTGTATTAACAACCATTCATATGTATTTTAAAGTTAATTTTTTTATTCTCTTACATGTTCTATACAGTAAACTCCATCGCTAATTAAAATGTATGTACCTGTTTAAGATTAAGAGTAAAAATGAATAAATTCTTAAAACGCGGACAAAAATGAAACAAAGGAAAATTGTAACTTATTTTCTTCATCGGCCGTTACGTGAGAGCGATAAAGTAAGTCATAGAAATCCGTGCGATATAGAAGAATGGCTATAATGAAGGCGTCTCATAGTCACCGCCCGTATCGCCCTTCCACAAATAAAATTTACTTCCAGTTATAATTCAGCGACCGGTGGTCATCTTCGTTTTCGTCGTTTGGCTTTTCTTTAATAGATGTCACTACTTATACAATTTCGACTTCGGTATTCCGATATGTTAGTACCATCCGTCAACAGAGGGCAGCACACGCGTAACAAAGAAAACTTTTTACAGCAGCTAGTAGATACCTCTGTTTGTAAATCTAGTGACCTTGTTTCTCCTACTGAGAAGTTATTCAAATGGAGTATAGTGCTCAGCTACATTTAAAGTTCATTTAGTTGTTGTTTAAGTATACTTTTTAAATTGACTTAAAAATCCCAAGAAATAAAGCAAAATTCCCTATTTCCCCAATTCCAAAAAAATCTGTAGATCTGGCATCACTCTTTCTAGGGCCTCACCTTAGACCAATTGTGCTGCCCTCTGTTAACGGATTGTATTAACATATCGGAATACGAAGTGGAAATTGTATATGTAATGACATCTATTACAGAAAAGGCAAACGACGAAAACAAACATGACCACCGGTCGCTGAATTACAAGTGGAAGTGGATCGACTGCCCAGAATTTGCACGTAGTAGAATCGCTCCTGGGAAAACTCTGTCAGGAACCCAAGAAGCTGAGAGAAGTATGGGCAAGGAAGCTTTTGGACTTTGGGACTTTGGAAAAACGACAAAACTACTTGCTGAATAGGACTGAGTAGTGGGACGCGCAATAGGCCTGATCAGGCTGCGGTGATATGGGACTTGAAGAGAACCAACCACAGGCAGTTTTTAGAAGAAGAAGAGGGAAAAGAAGAAGAAGAAGATTATATAATATATAATTGAAACTCTTACCAAAATGTAGTTTCTAGTAAGGTCTCATTATATACTATAACATTTAGGTACGTAATTATATAAATATTCGTAGCAAACACGTGCAACCGTATTTCAATCAAATATTGGTTTTACTGATACTGATTAATCAATGATACAATACAATAGTAGTTTTCTCTGTGTAGAACTAATAGAACCTACAAAATAATACCGAAGTCATTGACTTGTGTGCTAATTTTTGTGGTAAAAATGAGAACGTTATTGCTGTATTGTTTTTTTATATAAATAATTTGTTTGTAATATGTTAATACAGGGCGCTGATACTCATGGACATTTCCTTCATACCAGCTTAAACGCCTTAAACGATTCAACAAGTGACAATTTGTACAAAGGCGATTTGAATACCGGACCTTTCTGTTATTACAGCTTGAACTGCACGACTGTAACGAAACTAAATCGATTAACAATTAATTCGTTTTATAACGTCGAATTCCGAATTAAATAAACTTCCCGCATCCGGATGTTTATTGGGCCTGACCTAATTTTTTTTATGTAAAATCGTACGGAATCCTAATCTGGCGATATAAAAACGCACCATGGCAGATGCATATAGAAGCCTCTAAAGGTCAACAACCGACAAGGTAAAGCAAGGTAAGATTTTAAAAAATAGAATAGAGTTCGGTGCACTCAACGGCGTAGGCAAGGGGTTATAGCCAACAGCATAGTCGGAGAGCGATGCGCTACGGGAGTCCTTCCGAGATAACAATGACTAATAAATCACATTTACTTTACAAAAGTTACAGTAAAACGGTTTCAAAACACAGAATATTAAATGTTTTATTTTAAAAAAAGTACAAGGTGCTCGATAAATCTCGAGAAATGCGTCTTTCTTAAAATAAACTGAAGATAATTAAATTCTGAAAATTCTGTTATATTCTCAGTGGCTCTCAAATGTAGTATAAAAAAAAGTATTAAGGTGTATACATTATAGTCCAGTCGGCAGAGGCCGAAAAGTTACTGTTGGTGATATTTCCTTGATAACTCGGAAATAACTACACAGGAATACTTTAAATGATGAGTACAATAACAGGCTAATTTGCTGACAAAGTATTTTATCAAAAGGTTATTAATAATTCAATCGTAATTTTTTTTTTTTTAGTAGTTTTCTTTATGATGACTTTGATGATGGATGACTTTGTACGAAAAAATGCTTAGAACATGATTTTGTTCGTAATAAAAATAGCTACAAAATGGCGGTGGTCCGATTACGAAATTTGCAATAGCAAAGCCGTGAGATTGAAAAAAACGGTATAAAACGTCAATTTTTTAAAGTTGCTGTAAAAATGTCAAATATAAACAAAAAGTGATAAAACTTTCGAAAACTATAGTTCAATATATATACAATAATGACGCTAAAGCCGAAAATCAGGAAAGCAAAACTTTTTGTTCTATAAGGTGTTATACATTCATCGGCATCTGAAACTCGAAAATTTGCCAAATTTGTTCGAAGCTTTGCTGACACTTGAAATTTGGTACACACATAGTATAAATATGCAGAAACCAAAAGCAATTTGCAAAATTCAAGTATCTTCATTTTTGCAGTTTTGATAAGGTTTTATACGTCACCCTAGTTTTATACGTCACAGTTTTTTTAATTTTTGGACGTATATTTATGTATATCTATAAAATATTCCATTACGGTAGATTAGCCAACACAATTACCTACAATTTAAAAAAATATATTTTCATCGTTTAGATTCTAAGCTACTTAACATTTTGCGCCCGTTAGCCATACTCGTACATTATTCAACATATCAACATAAAACAAAAACGTACGTGTGGGGAAAACCTTTAACTTTAAGTAAACAATTGTTTAAATTTGCTGTTGCATATTTCTAATAGTATACAAGCGCCGAAGAGCGGAGCTCGCGCTCGAAAATGAAGAGTTAAAGTTTTTTCACGATTAAATTGTTAATAACTTTTTTCCTGATATATACTTGTCAGCAAATTAGCCTGTTATTGTACTTATCATTTAAAGTAGGCCTGTGTAGTCATTTCCGGGTTATCAAGGTTTGACACAGGCCGAACCTCTACCAACACTGGACTATTAGTATCTCCTGGGATTTACAAGTTGCGCATTTTCATGCTATTTCGGAAATAAGCTGAAAAAACTGAAAACTTGGCGTTTCTTCATTAGTATAATGAAAATCAATAGGTATGTATTCATAAGGCGATACGCTCTATCTATTGGTTAAAATATCTTCTAAGCCTACTAGATTGTTATGTTTTCATAACCCAGTGTTGATTTTCTTATAAACGCAACATTGGATTTCTACACCATAGACGAAGCAAATTTCAGGTTCAACGACGTATAATACTTGGATGATGGGTTTTATTAGAGGATAAAAAAGGTCACTTTTATGATTAATTTAATTCGATCTTTGAAGCCATAAAAACAGATTAAAATTTGAACAACCAACTAACATTTACTGCTGCAAATAAGTGCTCAAGTGTTTTTATTATTTGTTTGTAATGACACAATTTTCAATAAGTTGAAAGACAGATATGTAGGTAAATGTAACAGAAATTCAGTGGCTATGTCCACAACGTTATGAAGAGATGCATCTCGAAAGAAAGCAACCAAATAGAAATATTTTCCAGCGTTCACACAGGTGACTGCAAGAAAATGTAAAAAATCGTGTAGGAAATGAAATTTCTTGGCAGAAATTAACATAATTACAGAAATATTCCAAAGACAAGTAGTATTAGAATGTAATTTATCTAAGTGAGGCGTTCAAAAAATTTTAGGAAAGAATAAGTATCATGATTTTAAATTTAAATTAGTGCAAACATTGCAGACTGAAGACAATCAACGAAGACTGGAACTGAATGGTTTTGTAATAAATTGAGCGTTAAAATATTATGTACCTACTGACGAAACATTATTTTAGTTTAACACGAGAAGTAAGGCCACAAATTAAGTTTCCTGTGAATGTTTGGTTTAGCATTTTTCACAACTAATTATTAAGTCCTTACTTTAATTCACAACATTTAACTGGTAAATCATACTTTAACTTTCTGCGAAATGATTTGGAAGAAGTTTTAGATAAGTCGTCTCTTGAGAAATTGAGAAACTTAAACTGGTGTCAGCAAGATGAGGCTGGTACTCATAATACCAGAATCGTTAAACCATTTTCGGACGAAAGTTTTAGCAATTTCTCTGGGGACTTGTAAAGAATATGATTTATGATAGATTAGTCCAGTGTATCGATCAATTACACAGCTCCACAAAAAAAAGTTTTGGGTTTTGTTTTTCGGGCCCTTTTTTTTCATTTTTTTTTTTCCGCTGAATCCGAATCTGCCTTCAGATTTGGCCCAACGGGTCTGAGTTTTCGGGAAAATTCAAAAAATAATATTCAATAAAAAATCAAATTATTCTACCAGCTCACTAGACGTATGATTTTTCACTCGTTTAATTCCAATTTATGATCATAGAGTCTGGTCCAATTTCATTCAAAAATTGAAAATAGATCAAAATGCCATTTTCATGTCATAATTCGTTTTGCAGAGTTCTGGATCCATCTTTTTATCTACTCATTCATTTATGAATTCATACATCTTTCTATCCAGTCGTTCATGCATACCTCACCCATCCACCCATCTATCCATCTACTTTTTGTTTATACTGAGAGATGAGATAACAGCCTAGAAGATTGAGAATGCAATAAAACTTGTAGAATACTCTACTTTCTAAACAAAAGAAAACGATATCTATAAACTATTCTTATTTTTATTGCTATAACGTGTTCTCTTTTCTTCAAAGGATCTATGCAAAGGGTTACGTTTTTATGAATTTTGACCAGTTTTTTTATTTTCCCGAAAACTCAGACCCGTTGGGCCAAATCTGAAGGCAGATTCGGATTCAGCGGAAAAAAATACATGGAAATACATGGGTGTGAATACCAGATCCGATACTTTTTTTTTGTGGGGCTGTGTTATGAGTTAAAATAACAGATGTGATACAATCTATTCCACACGAAACAATTGAAGATGCAATAAAAAATATGACTCGCAAAATACTTCTTTGCATCGAACATAAAGGCGATCAATTTGAACCAAAATGGTATAACAGTTAATGGTGCTGTCGCGACATGATAATCCAGTCTTTTGTGTTTAAATTGTAAGATATGGATGTAGACGACATGGGGTCCTAACAAGACAAAAAAACAATTCAATTACTGCATGAGTTATTTCCTGGTCGTGTAATTTCCCGTTTTGGTGATCGGAACTGGCAGCTAATGCGATTTAACGCCGTTGGACTTTTCTCTTTGGGATTTTTTGAAGTCTAAGGTTTATGCTAACAAGCCTGCGACCACCCACGCCTTGAAGGAGGGAGTTGAGTTCTGTATCAACGAAATTCAGCCCAATTTATGCAGAACGGTCATGGAAAATTTCTACAAAAGAGTGCGTACGTGCCAGCAATGCCATGGAGGGCAATTACGCAATATGATATGCCAAACACAACGCTGTACTGTATACTTTATGAATCGATAAAAAATTTATAATTTTTAATTAAGAACATGTGTTTTTTATCAAAATTCAGTTATTGAATACTTTTCACCTAAAAATTATTGGGAATCGATAAGATTTGAAGAATGCATCAAACATTTAATAAACGATAATCGCGAATACAAGAAAAATTAATATTACTAATAATTGTTTAAGACCAAATTTTGGTATAAATTTTTATGAATACTGTTTTCATTTAATTTGGTTTTAGAAAGATATTAAAGTTCATATATTATTATTGGAAAGTGATATATTAACATCTCAATCACAATAAATTATTTTGTTTAATACAAAATAGGAATTTTTAAGGAATATTGATTTATTACGGAAAAGTTCAAGTATTATCGGAACACGATATGTTACACTTCTTTAGTTTGAAAACAGTTGTAATATGGTTGTAGCTGTAAATATCTACTGCAGTAACTTAATAAATAAGTAAGGGAAATTTTATATGGCTTTATCCAATAGATGAACATAAATTAGATTTTTCCATTATTTGAAAGCTCTATTTTCCAATAAATGAGCGCCGTTCCCAAAAAAGAGTGTTTTTCTTCACAGAAAATGGATTTTAAATATTTGAAAAAAACTAAACTATTTCGTTTCTTTGCGAAAATCCATTATAATACTGAATAGGAGTAATTGGCAACAATTTTTTTTTAATTAAGTATATATTTTTTTAAATTTTCTTTCCAACTAGTAAAATGACAATCATTGGAAAATAAATTGCTAATGGAAATTGAAATAAAATAATTCTATTGTTTGTCCTGTCTGTTAACAATGGCCAAAAAGTTTTTTATAATTTAGTGATATTTTTATATTTGAACAAATTATAATGTTATTTATTAATACTTTATAGCGCAATTTCTTTTCCAATGATTATCATTTTACTTCCTCCCTGAAGATGGCGTAATAGCCGGAACTAGTTGGTAAGAAAATAAAACAAAATTATAGGTATACTTAATTAAATAGGACTTTAACTTTTTCCAATTATTCCTAAACTATTTACGGTTCTTTGAATATGTAATAATAACTTTATATTATGACACCTGGTTATTTTCAAGGGCAACGGAGAACGACAAACAAAAAGCATCAGAAAACAGACTAACATATACATTTCTATTCTGTATTTCTTCACTATGAAACAACTAACACTTTATTTGACTGATATGAAATATATGTAAAAAATTAACTCAGAAATGATAATTGATAATAATAATTTAAATGTAACAAATATTAATTGTAGAAGTTTACGTTGAAATTCCACAAAAACTATCATTTTCTGACAATATACAGGGTGTTCAGAAAGACCTCCCATAAATTCAGGGGATGGTAGTACGACAAAAAATAAGAATTTTTCCTCTTATGAATTATACCTATGGCTATTTTCTAAAAATAATGTACCCTTGTTAGAACTTCCTAATATGAACGGTTTTCGAGAAAAATGGCTTTTAATTGAACTCTTACAATATTACGGTGAAGAAAATAAGTGACTTTTCTCAAAGTAGACTTATGTCACAACTTATTGATGGATGTCTCATACACAACGCATACATTCTCAGTAATATTTTAAACTCTAATTAACTTAATATCAAAATTGTAGTGATTGTCGGTGACTGTAGTTAGTAATGATTAATTACAGTCACTAAAATTTTGATATAAAGTTAATTAGAGTTTAAAATATTACTGAATGCATTGTTTATGAGACATCCATCAATAAGTTTTGATATAAGCCTACTTTGAGTTACTTATTTTCTACACCGTAATATTATAAGAGTTCAATTAAAAGCCATTTTTCACGAAAACCGTCCACATTAGGAAGTTCTAACAAGAGTACATTATTTTTAGAAAATAAAATTGTACATTAGACATTGGAGCCCGAATGCTAAAAAATCTAACCTCAAAAAAATTTGAACTTAAAATATAATACGAATGTAGCATAACTACCTCCCTCTATAAAATATACAAAAAATTATTAGACCAGCGTATTTGGCGTCCTTAAAAACCTCGGAATACCAAATTTCATAAAAATATTTCGCACTGTTTGAAAATTTTAATTATAATTTTATTTAAAAAAATTTACTTTGTCGCTCTGTATCTCTAAAACAAGAGGAGATAGACATATAGTTTATAGGACAAAAAATTCTTATTTTTAGTCGTACCCCCTGAATTTACGGGAGGTCTTTCTCAACACCCTGTATAAACACCAATACCTAGGTTAAACATTTCAATTGCCAATAATGTATCATTTTTACTTTTAACTTCATTGATGAAATTATATCATTTTTTCTGCATTTTTTGACGCAAATACTTCACCTTAAACACAACTAATCATCAAACTCCAATTCCATTAAGATTCTATTCTATTTTAGTTTTCCGTGATGCAATTTGTTATTTGCTCTAACTATTCATTCATGTTTTTAAAATATTCATCGTATAATGTGCCCGATATATTAAAACATAGCAAATTTGTAAACACTGATAATAATTTGGGCCGGTTTTAAGGAGGAGCTTATTTATGTCAAGTCCAAAACTGTCACAACAGTGTCGAAGATGGGGCAATCAAAATCTCTTCTGATACGGTAATTTAAACAATAATATTTTGTCAAATCCACACTGCATTGGTTTGATATTATCAGGTCCTTATATCCCAGGCAAAATACTGTCAATTTGCATATATCTTTATGATCTTAAGGTTTCAACTTCATTTAGTTTTTCCAACCTTTCTACATTTTTTTCCACTAGAGCTTTCATAGAAAAATTATAATTACTTCAAATTTAGATTAAGTCTTCCCCTTCAAGTTTAATTTTTAAGAAACAATTTTGACAATCACAGTTTTTGTGTGACAAACAGAATAAAAAAAACAAGCAGCAGGAACATTCTATCACTAGATATTAATTAAGAAAGCATACCGTAAAAAACTGTTACAATAGGGTAATAAATATATTATATATAATAAATAGTAACACAGACCAACAAAATTTAACTTTTTTTTTTGGAAGCAGAAACTTGAATATATATTTCCGAAGGATTTAGCTGCGCTGAATCCGAATCTGGCAGCAGAATTGCTCTATCACGTCAGGTTTTTGAGATATCCTAACCTAAAAGTGCAAAAAACACTGTTTTTCGTCATATTTGAGGTTATGTAGTAATGCTATCTATTCTTTTTCAAAAAACTAATACATTGAATCTAAAAGTACAAGGAATGCCGTTGAGTTTGGTCAAATATCTTTTTTTTTCGTTAAGATATCACATGTTGAAATTTTTAAGTTTCTCAGTTTCTCAATATGCGAATATTGTAGGTTCTGGTTTTGTGGGATTGGGATTTGTGGGTTTAGGGATTGTGGGTTTGGGGTTTGTGAGTTTGTGGATTTGGAGTTTGTCAGTTTGAGTTCGTATGTAGGTATTGTTTGACGTTTAAGGGATCCTTAGTAGATTTTCGCATATTAAGAAACTGATAAACTTAGAAATTTCAACATGTGATATCTCAAAAAAAAAAAGATATTTGAGTGATCTCAACGGCATTCGAAAGAGGGAGCCTTGTACTTTTAAATTATATGTTTTTTTTTTTGAAAAAGAATAGATGGCATACTACATAACCTCAAATATGAGAAAAACAGTGTTTTTTGCACTTTTAGGTTAGGATATCTCAAAAACCTGAGGTGATAGAGTAATCCTGCGGTCAGATTCGGATTTAGCGCTCCAAAATCCTTCGGGAATGCATATTAGTGTCTCTGCTTCTTTACTCTTGTTGACCTGTGTAATAAAAGCATAATTTATTTGATCTAAGGGTGTCGATCGCAAGGCCCCCTGGATCCTCACGGCCTACAAACGCCAAAGCTTGCGGGCAAATGACAGTCCTTACTTTGGCTTATCTGATAAAAGATTCTATTTTCTATAAACTATCTTTGTAGAATTATGCATATTTACGTTAAAAATGTAGTTGTATTAAATATTTACAATACAATAATGTAAGATTATTTTTACATTTCATCACGTTAAGTAACTTTCTTAATTTATTCTTGTAAAAAATAACCATGCGATAACATTTGTCCCCAACGTAGCTGAGATAAGACCCGTACAAAAAGCCGATGGAAATATGTTTTGATGTAAAGTGGTATGACTTTTATTGTTATAAATAATCCGTTATCGAACGATTGTTGTTTAACAAATATAATGGGAGGCTAGTACGTGACGTCACTTACGTCATTGGGGTCAAAATTTTATAATCTATATTGTCATATTTACTTCTGTGACTTCGCTGAACTCAAATCAATAGTAGTTGTATATCTAGATAGCTGTAAACCCACAAACACTCAAGAATATGCACAGGTTTTCATTGAAAAAAGGGTTTTCCCCTTAGCGTATGTTTATTTATTGGGAAAAGAAACAGTATTTAGAATAAATGGTTTGACGAACATTTGTTGGTACATCTTCTAACAATTTTGAAAAAAATTAACTATTCTACATCATTGGCTCTAATAATAGTATCGTTAACAATACATTTATTGGAAGTCGTTTCTGAATAATCGTCTTGTTGTGATTGTTAGTGCTTTACCAGATTTTTAGATTTTTCTTGTGAACGTGTTTGCCAAAATGTTTCTCAAATATTGTAATGAACTTATGGACATAATTTTAATTTGTGGAGAATGTCTTCAAAATTCTGTACGAACATCTTGGTTTTGTGTAGAGTGCCATCCTAATACCTTGAAGATTTATGTAAAAGAACGGGACAACTTTCATAATAATCTGTGGAACATACCTACCCATGAGTTCTGACTGACGAATTTCCACCATAAATTTTCAATTTACTTATGGACAGGTATTATTAATACTAGTATCCATAACTAACAAAATGATTTACCTCTCATTTTGGACATAATGCAGACAAATTCAACAGAACGTGTTGTTTTTATTTTATGATACAGTTCCAGCGTAAGATACGCAATTTCTTAAACGGAATGCATTCTGCTAGATAAATTAGATGCAATGGATATGGTTTATGATGCGCTTGATCGCCACATTCGTCCCATTCATCCTGTGGGGGCAAGTGAAATTTTTGGTCTAAAAAACAGAAGCTCAGATGGTTGATGTGAAAAAATTGGATCAGTAATAATGCTCCAGCAAGGAGCATTACTAACATCTGGCTCTGAATCTTGTACGCCCATACACAATTGTTGAATATTGGCACAGTATTGGTAACATTTTACAGTAATGTCTTTCTATAACTTATAGTCCTACATGCCACATTATGTGTTTTAATATTCATCTTCAATGTGACTTGAGTCATTATATTCATCTTAAACTTAAAACAATAAAATTACTAGTTTGACGAGAGTTAGGGAGATATAGAACATGAATTTAGAGTTATTCTATCGGCTGCACTTAATTACTAAATATGACGTCATTGCAAACTTATCGTAAATAGAAAAATAGAGGCATTTCACTTCAGAAAACACAAGAAAAAAACAAAGATTTTATTATCTTACCGGAAAATTTGATAAATGGCTGGAAACTGTAAACAAGTATTTCGTAGATAACTTGAAAAATTATTGAGTATTTTAGAAACACAAAATTGTAGAGCATAAAATTCTCTACAAAAAATTGATTTTTTCGTATTGTGTGTTATTTAGGAGATATTTAGGGATTTACATAAAATGACGATTGTTATGCAAATCAGCCAGAAAAACACGTATTCCAAAGCGGCGCTGCACTAAATGTGCGACTATTCTTTTCTTGATGAAAATGTAGGAAACAAAGTTTGTTCGAAAGGTGGAGTCTCAAACTTTCTGTCCATATGCTATTTTACAGGGAAAAAATAATTCCTTCCTTGAGAAAATTATGTAGGATCAATGCGAGTAGAGCTTAGTTAGCAATCGAACATACGCATTTTTACAAAGATAATGGGGGAAACAATCGACTTAAGCAAATTGCAAATATTTTGCAATATGAAACCACCGAAATGCTACATCCATTTTGTATGAACCGCTCACGGCAAAAATTTGCCTGTTTGCCTTTAATTCATTCATATTTTTAGGCTATAAGGGCTATCTCCAATTTTTTTTCCAGCCCGGAGAAAACATCTAGTATTGTCTCTCAGTATATACATAGTACGCGGATTGATTCTTTGAAATCCTTTTTTTAAAAATATAACATGAAAAAATAATTATAACTCTATCTTCATTCACTATTTTCAAAAATTTGAGAAATCCGAAAAAAGAGGTAGGAATGAAATCACCTGTAATACAGATTACCGGAGAATATAGTTTTAATACTGTAGGAAATTGTAGCTCATAATCTGCTCTTTCTATCTATTATACTGTTTTTTACCAGGATATTTGGGCAACGAATACCATGTGAAAAGGTGTGAATAATTCAATATGACCTGAAACTTTATCATCAATTTTGACAATAAAATCAGGTCTTAAAAGACAGAAATGTGTTGCGCAACTTATAAATTACCTGATACTGTAATGGATAATATTAAAAAGTTATAAGTTTTATATTTTTTTTAAATTCTACCTCAACAATCGTAGCTAGAGGTAGAGGTAGAGTGTAGCTATATTAACAAATCGTTAGCTCTTAGAGATATCTCCTCTGTGTACAATTGGATCAAAATTATTTTTCGCAAAATATTTATTAAGCAATATTGTATCGCATACAGTACCTATCATAGAATATCTTTTTTAAGAATATGCATACACATTTTAGATGGAAAATTGTGTTTTACATAGGACAAGTATCTTCAAGTTAAGGATTGTACTTATACTTAACCACACACCATGGTGAGCACTCTAGCACACATGGGGGGAGTATTTGAGGAATTTCCTGTCTCTACGACTTCGCGATTTGATAAGTTTAATCTAGAAACCTAAATAATATAACGATATTTACCTTCATCAGCGGGTAATATTAGGGTTATCTTGATCAAATATAAGGTACTTCTTTACTACGCTATTTAGGTGAAACAAACAGAAATCATGGAAAACTTGTTTAAGCGTACGACGTTGATAAGACCATGCATCATGCTCAATTGAAATTTTCCTATCGGGAGTGTTTGAGTTCTTCAAGATAACATTACACGGGTTGTTTACAAGTGCTATAATTTATTGCGGTGTATTAAGCGCATGCTAGGAATAACTGATTGGGATAGATCTTCTTCTGTTTATTTAAAAAATATATATTTTATTATTGGCTCTCGTATTTTTACTTTATTCAAAAGGTATTAAGCTAATTCGAATATATTGAAATATTTTTCTAAAAAATCCTATCAGATGAGTCAAACAATGTTCTTCGATATCTTCTTATGTTTATTTGAAAACTAATTGCCGGATTCTTTCAGATTTTATGAGGGATAATTGTTGCCACAGCGACCTCATAACTCTAAAATGGTGGTAATTAAGATATTTAATGGGTATGAATTTATGGGCATTATATTATTGTAGCCATATTAATGAACCATGAATATAGTGATGAAACATTTTACACTTTGAACAATAACACAGCCACAGTCTTGGGATCAGACCATGTTTTCTATATGTTTTTGGGGTCGCTAAATCCGAATCCATTTACTTCCGTCAGGTCAGGGTTTTGCCATAACTTCAAAAGAACCTAATAAATTAGGCTTTTCGATAAAATATGACACTGTGACTCGAACTTTAAATATAAGATCCAACCTATTAAGGGCGCCATATTCTTGACATTGTGTTTTCCACAAAGACAAATAATTTAAGTAATTTAATAACTGAATAATTTGAAGCTTATCAAATAACGGGAATGTTATGTCATGACATCTGATGTGTATTTTCAAAGACGCTGCAGTAAAACGAATAAACAGGTGCAAAATACGATCAAACCATCAAGGTTTTAGGCTGAAATTTACGAAAATACCAACTTTTTTATATATAACTCCACATGTAAATATTCTTTTAACATATACTTGCTTAGTCCTAAATATAAAATTGTTTACTTTTATATATGAGTATGTGAAAATAATTCTTAAAATGTGGGGTTAGAATAACAGCAAACGCATGTTTTACAAACGCGTTTTTTAGTTATTATTTTATTTGAGTAAATTTAAATAGTATCTAACAATGAATAAACAGAACATCAAGGATTTTATTTTTGTTCTACAAGTTTTATTTTTTAAGATTTTAGTACCTAAAAACGCCAGAAATTTGACTATTTCTCGGCCAGGGATATGGCGACCGTAACCACAAAACCTATGACCCTATCACTCCATTTAAACCATAACCCCATAATTCTAAAACCTTAAGCCCAATAACCATGCAAACAGTACAAAAATCCGAAAGACTTTGTAACAAAGTTGTAATATTTTCTTTATGTTTGATGTTGATAATATGAAGGTATATTCAACAAATGCATTATACATTCAGCGTTCAAGAATACTTACAAGTTCAGAATATCAAACTGAATTTAAGGTTACGTAATATATTATATTCATTAAATTAAAAGAAATCCCAATTTTTATACTGATATACAGATATTTTTTTTACTTTGAATGTCTTTTAGTGCGGCAGTCATTAAAGATACCACTTATGAAAAAGAGCAAAAACATTGAAAAATAATCACAGGGGTCAAATTATAATAAGTATGTTTCTGGTTTTAATTCACTGAATGTGTATTATGGTTTTACGATTAATTCTTTAGCACATTCATGCATATCATTTTTATATTACTTTATAAATAATACGTGGATAATGTCATCGTTGTTAAATATACGAATGTTACTTATTAATAGAGTTATTATCTATTAATATGTACTGTCTATGTATTATCTTACTAGTCCCGATTTTGGGTCACCTTTTGAGCATGATTCAGCTAAAAATATGAATGCTTGGTTGTTTATTAGAAATAATAATTTAAGATCTTGTGTATCTTACCAATATTTCCAAATCTTTTCTAAAATATATTTTTTTTAACCAAGATTGTGTTGTGGACGTATTAAAGCCGTAAAATTCACAGGATATTTCAATTTAGCAGCCAATGGAAGCAGAAAATGGATATAATACAGATATATCAATATTAGATCATTCTCCTTTAAAAGAAAAAAAATATGTATATTCGGCCTCATTGAACGAAATACCTTTTTACACTCGAGACTACCTTAAACATGCTGTTATAAAATTAAACTATTAGATAGTGTTAAATGTTCGTTGAACAGCAATCAAAAATATTAAAACAATATCCTATGAATATTTATTTCACAACTTAAAGAGATGTACTCTAGCATATGTACTCTAGCATAGTTAAAATGTTAATGATCTCAGCTCTCGGCATGAAAATTAGGATATTCATGATAAGCTTCAGCTTAAACTAGATGGCATCAAATTAGTGTTAGAAAAAGAACGACATATATTTGGGCCTTCCTAAAAAGAAACGTTTACTAGGTATTCTGTGACTTAGCAACTTCTTAGTTGTCACCCATTAATTATTTTAAAAACAATGGCAAAGACAAAACCATGGTATCCATATGGTTTTGGGGTCGCTGAATCCGAATCCGGTGTCCGTTTGACACGATTAGCTCTGGTTTAAGGTCAGTTCAAGGTTAAATGTAGAAAATCAATTGTCAACAAACTAAACCTATGTATCTATACGTCTTTGGAGTCGCCGAATCCGAATCCGGTGTCCGTTTGACTCGATCAGATCTGGTTTAAGTTCAGTTCAAGGTCAAATATAGAAAATCAATTGCCAACAAAGTAAATCTACATATCCATAAGTTTTTGGGGTCGCCGAATCCGAATCTGATGTCCATTTGACTCAATCAGATCTGGGTTGAGGTCAGTTCAAGGTCAAATGTGGAGAATCAATTGAAAACAAAGTAAACTTACATATCTATACGTTTTGGGGGTCGTTGAATCCGAAACTGATGTCCGTTTGAAGCGATCAGGTCTATTAAATACTTTCTAATAGAAATAGATCAATCAACATACGAAATATACTTATACAAATATTTTGGTTTTAAACCTAAGTGGAAAATTTGATTGGGTGTGAGCAGAGAGAAAGGTTTCACCAATATATTAAAGAAGGGAGAAATTTGGGTGGCAGTGAAACTATCACTGATATTGCTAGTGATACTAGTGATGACGAATATATTCCATATCACGATGTGAAGAAAACAGGAACAATATCACAAAAAAAGTAAATGATGTTCGAGATTTGGGCCTGTCAGAGAATGGAGCAGAGTTCCCAATATCATGGCTAAAAAAATACTAAGCAAACCGGAAAAGTGAAAGCTTTTTACTATCAGTACAGAAATAAGGAATATTTTTCTAACGATGAAGAATTTTCCTTAGGTTACTACAATGATATTGTTGGATAAATCACTTCAAACATGAATGTTATAAACCTAACGCACATTGAAATAAGAGTGCCATAATTTGAGGATAGTCTTACATAGGATCAAATACCTACAAACAACATAAATGGCTTTACATTTGACCTTGAACTGAACTTAAACCAGATCTGATCCAGTCAAACGAACACCGGATTCGGATTCGGCGATCCCAAAAACGTATAGATACATAGGTTTAATTTGTTGACAATTGATTTTCTACATTTGACCTTGAACTGACCTTAAACCAGAGCTAATCGCGTCCAACGGACACCGGATTCGAATTCGGCGACCCCAAAAACGTGTAGATACATAAGTTTAGTTTGTTGACAATTGATTTTCTATATTTGACCTTGAACTGACCTTAAACCAGACATAATCGCGTCAAAAGGACACCGGATTCGGATTCAGCGACCCCAAAACCATATGGATACCATGGTATTGTCTTTCAGACCTTCCACTTTTTTTTGTGGGGCTGTGTAATTGGAATACTCGTAAAACTAAACACACCATAGTTGGAGTCATTTTCGTAGAAAGTGCATTGCAAAAATGAAAACAGTTATAGAAGTAATAATTTATTGAATTGCATGTTCAAATCTGGATAGCAGTGGTTTTTATGGTTATTTCTGAAAATAAAATGATTCATAAAACAATGAAGAAAAAATTACTTTACCGAGGTTTAGAGGCTTTCGTGACAGAAATTTCTGAGCTGGTCGTCATGTCGTGGGTTTAGAATTTTTGTATACAAAACGGTAAACACAACAAGTACAAATACCGGCCAGAGGACTTAACTGTCAATTTTAGAGAGCTATATCCGACAAAGATAAATGTAAAAAGTTTAAATGATGTGGCAACTATAGCCCTGAAATTGTTATACGAGTTTAACACTCCATCGAGAAGGAATCAAATCAGAATACGGACCAATCCTTTAAAACGAAATAATTTTAGGCACTATCTATTTCGTTTCCATACTGATACAATAACGTTGGACTACAATTCCTACCTTCACAGAATGAATAACCGGCGTTTTAAGGAAAAGTAAGCAGTATAAAATGTGATTTATAGTGAAGGAAATTAGTTAACAAAGCAAACAGATCAAGGCGCCTGTAAATAACATAAACGTCATAGACTGGTAGTAAAGTGAAAATACTGAATCATATCATGAGTGACGTCAATAAATCTCAAATATTGTCACAGAACAGAAAAGCCAAAATTGACTATTTGATTTGACACGTTGTAACGGAGAAAATTACCTGTTAAATAAACACGTGTTTACGTAGAGTAAGATAATTCCGTTTGACAAAAATTAATTAACAGTATCAGCTTTGTATCTGACAGTGCACTTCAAAAATGTTTATCACATGTATGGTACATAATACATGTACAAGACTCAATTAGTTCTTAGAGACTAAAATAAAAAAGTTAGATAGAAGATTACTGCTGTCTCCTACAAATTTAATCTAATAAGATCTAAACCAATGATAGCATTTATTTTTATATAGACTTTATTAATAATTTTCTTTATTTTATTTCTAAGGAGAATACAGCTGTAAAATATGTTTATTAGGAATTAAGATAAAGAATACAATTTATAATAATTGTAACACAATTACAACAAATAATTTTTAAAGTTGATTGTAAACGTTCATTTTTTCTGAAAATAATACCTACTGTTTCTCTTGATTTCAAAGGGGCAACATATACTATATCGATACAATCAGCATAGTTATGATGAGAAATACAGTTGGAAGACGAAGTGTTCCATGTGTTCGACTTCGACGATTTTTTTAAGCAAATTGCGCAAATGCACAGTGTATCATTGAAAATATCAGTTATCACTAGGGTCATTGTTAAAAACACCGAAGAATAACTAAAATAATTACCAAATTGTTTAAAAAATATCCAACCATGTTTTTCTCATTTTGAAAATATAATATTTATGGTAGATATAAATGTTTGTATTTTGCAATAATAACAAACGTAAGTATATAGTTTCTATGGCAACAGAATAACGTTAGTTATGGTGTTTTGCAGTAAGAAGGAGAGAGCTGATTTTATTATTTAATTGCTTGCAAAAATTACCCCTCTCCCTGTGCCTTAATAAAAATATTTTCAATGTGCAAATCAGCTAAATTATGAAATGGTTTCTTGGAAATTTATTCAAAATAATCTTAATACTTACAATGCTAAATAAGATTAATATTCTTTCACTGTTTTGTTCATTATAATTTCATTGTGTGCATCAGCCGATTCTGGTTTCATTAGATGCGAATAATATCACTGACGTTTGATTTTTTATATACGAGAACTAATTGGAGTACAATTCCGAATATGGACACTCCAATTGAAAAATTTAGGAAAAAAATTGAATTTTTGCTCTGTTGCAGCCTACAGTTAAAAATCAGTTTAGAAATTGTAACAATCCCTGTATTGGAACTAATTAATAAACTTATGCCCAAATTTTTTCGTTAATTTCACTACACATGACAGTATTGCTAGAAAGTAATTAATTACATATATGAATCCATTACTTTCTATAAATGTATTATTTCATAGATGAGTTGACAAAGAAACTTTAATAAAATTAAATTATGGCCCATGAATTAAAAATATTGACTCATACGAAAGAAAATCGCCGAATTATTTCAAAATCCTCTCCATTCAAATTAAAGTGATAAAAGGTTTGCCAGCCTTCCTTTAAAATTGCAGGATTTAAAAAGGTAGAAGCTATTTTCTATACAGTAATGATTTTAATATTAGTTTGTATTAAAAAAAGTTGCAGATATATTTTACTAATGTTTGTTTCTTACCGATATCGATTAAATTCATGTTATGTATATGTATAACAAACGGAATCCTCACTCATCCATTAGATCTATCTCAGCCAACTTGTTGAAGTCCTTAGTTCACAGAACTCTGAAGTCTCAAAAGTGGCATCTTACAAGAACTATGGACAGAAGACACAGAAGACTGCAGTTTTGCGAGGAAATTAGAAATTTATTTGAAAGAGAACTTAAAAAATCACATAATTTTTGCCGACAAAACAAAATACTAGGTTTTGGACCCCAGAAAATCGCATACTGGGACCTTATTTCTTGAGGGCAATTTGAGGGCTGCTGATGTTTGGTTCCAACAATGCGATGGTGCCCCTCCACATTTTCGCCTCGATGTAAGAAATTACCTTAATGTCCCAAATCGATGGATAGGCAGAAGAGAACCGCTTGAATGCTCACCACGCTCCCCTGACTTAACCCCACTAGATTTTTTTTGTGGTATGTGAACAGACCAGACACTATTGAAGGATTGAAAAAATCGTATCTGAGAAGTTCAAAATGTAACACCAAATGTTATCACAATGTAACTGATAACTTTGAACACCGAATTGGGCATTGTGCAATGGTTAATGGGGGCCACTTTGAACATTTGCTGTAATAAAATAAAAAGTATAGTACTAAATTATTGTTTTCATTTAATTCCTGCATTTTTTAAAGACTATGACAAAAAATCAGGTATAATCTTTTATCATTGAATTCGTTTTTAGAAGGGCTATCTATTTATACCATAAAATATAGAACGTCCTATTAAAGAAAAAATGTCGGTAATGTTATAGGTCTGTCAAAGATGACTCAAAAAAATTGAAAATATTGCAGAAAACTGACAATTTCTATTTACTAATTGATCTGTTTTAGAGATTTTTTAAAATCTGAACAGGAAAAAAAAGTATGAATTTTGTTCCTTCCATTTTGGGACATACCTACTGTATAATAAATGGAAATACGTAGAGTATGAATTTTTTAAATTTATTAGTGTAGTATTTTGATACAGAAATGTTGGTATGTCATCATCGTGACTTAATAGATATATTGTACTCTGCTGATGAAATATTCTCCTTCCTTATTGTATGCACAAAATTAAACCAAAGCTCTCATATAAAAAAGTCGTGATTTTTCGTCTAAGTATTACGATTTTAATATGGCGTTGTACCTCTTCATATCGCTAAGAAAAATGGAAACTTTCTCATCACAGAATTTTTTCAGACAGTGACTGAAAATTTCTAACACTTATTATCAAAATATTCATTTGTTCTAAGCCTTCTATCGAATTTACACACAGCTATTATTATTTTTCAGTATATTATTAAGTTTCAGTAAAATACAACAATTGTTTGCTACATAGCTAACTTGTTTTTAAATTTAAAGTATTATGGTTCTATTTGCGAAGCTATTTAAAATTATATAAATCTACAACATATAAACAATACTGGGTGTCCTATGTAAGTTTTTAAAGTTAAGGTCACCTATGCGATGCCTTTGCCTAAATCCACCTCTGTTTGACTCTTCTAATGCGATAGCATTGATTCCATGTATCACGATCTTGCATTCCAGAAAATACAGTTAGATAATAAATTTAAGAGTTCAAATTATAAAAAATGTATGCAGCTCTAAAACAAATTCATGGCTTCAATCACATAATCCGAGTTTCTTGAATTCATAATTTCAGTATATTATGATTTTTCTCGGTTATAGTGGGCACTGGATTTTATGTTAAGAAAATTCTAGAGTCAAAAAGGGTCACATTATTTCTATCAAAATTGAAAAGTTGACATCCAGTGTTTTACATACACAATTACCGCAAAATTAGTATTATTTAAAGAGATACAAAGTTTCGATGAATAACGTGTCAAGAGGAGCTTGACCTTTTTACTTTTCGCTTCCGAATTATAGACGAAAAACTTCGAGTTTCGTTTTTTAAAAAAATAAAAAATTCAAATACGTTGTCTTATTAGATCAGGATAGAGAAACGGCATTCAACCTTTATTTTCTGTTTTACATTTTTAAGTTTAACCTATTTTTCCGATTGCGGTGATGTATCGTATTATTATTATTATTTTTTTTTGTTTTCGTCGAAATATAAAATACAATTGTCAAATGATTAAGAACGAGATATGTTTAAACTTATTGATCAATTAATTTGTAGAATATCTGGCATTACTTCGTATGATAATTGCGTATTTAGTTTCGTAACTTTTTAAATAAACTTTTAATAAATTATCAAAACTTTGTTTTAAGAAATATTTGGATGTTTTGTTTTCGTATCACTCTCTGTAAAAATGGATAATTTGGTTGGTATATTGTAATTTTTAAAATAATTTGATTTTATGGCCTACACACACACCCCTTGTGGACTGACAATATTCTAGTTTATTCTAAAATGTGCCTATCATTACATTAAATCTAATTCATAGTTTAAGAAATAGCAAACACTCCATTATTGAGATATTAAAAAAAAAAACGAAAACAGAGAGTTCAATTTTGGAAAGGAGACATTTTTGGACACCTTTTTTTCATAACATGTTTATTACAGTGGCAGTAATTGGCTATATGTATAAGCTATGGTTTGTAATAGACAGAATAGAATAGTTCCATAAATTTTGTAGAAACGCCTTATGTCAAAGCCTCTTTCTTGCAGAAATATTGATATAGGGTGTCCCAACCAAAAGTATCCACCTCAATTAAATTAGAAAGTAATAATTTTAAGAACATTGCTGTATATAGGCTAAGTGTGTAGGAAAGAGAATATTAAAAATAATTTAAAATATCAAACACACCGATCAAAGTGAATATCGTTGTGCTCCAAAGATAACCATGGTATGTTTTCAAAATAAATACGAACATTTTTTAACTTAGTTTCATTCAACTATGCAGGTTTGGTATTAAATATGATAGAAATGACCCCATATGAACCCGTAAAAATAAATCAAAGAGTTTAAGATCAGATGACCTCTACAGAACCTCATTTTCAAATCCGTCCTCCAGCAAACCCAACATTTAAAAATGGGTAAAAAGAGTAGTTGCTTTAAACCATTGGAAAAACAATTTGTTTTTCAAGAAGTTTTCGTCTTCTTCCAAAACTTAGATAATGGCTAGATCAAGATAGATTGAAAGAAGAGGTCCTTTAGTGTGGTCAGTCACGTAAACTGATTTTAAATCCTCAAATACTTTTTATGGGTACATCTGGAGTCTGATGCTAGCGACAAAATTATGCATCTCTCTAGGATTTGGATATCGGAAAATAGTTCATAATTGTCGCTAATTGGCACCAGATATATACAGAAATGTTCGTATAAATTTTGAAAGACTGTTTATATTTCTTTTTTGTTATTTCTCTTTCTGCCTCTTATATGCATCATTTGCTCCTTGTTATTTACATTTTTTTAAGAGAGTGACTTTGTAGAGTATGGGGTTGAAATTAAATTCAAGAGGATTTCATTACATTCCCTTAAAATCGTGCTTGATTCGGGTCACCGATTTTTCAGAAAATTATTATTTCCAAAATTGCTACCTTTGGTTGAGATATCCTGTATAATATGTCTCTAATAAACAGTACTATTTACAGTGGCTTTTGCAATGTTATTGACGTTTCGGAAATCAATCTGTTTTCGTTTTCAGTTTCATTTTTTTAAATTTTTACAGATTTTTGTTTTGTAATGTATTTGTTTGATTTTGTCTGCTTCCATAGAATATAGTTTTAATATGGTTTTCTTAAACTTCTATGCCTAATCCAACGACGTTCCTGTGGTTTAATGACATTCCATTAAAAAAAATTATAACAAAATAAATTAGAAAAAAAAACTTAATTTGATTTATGACAATTTAAGTACCAAAGGTTTCTACACAGAAAAAACACTGTTGCAAAAATTAACAAAATTGCTCCTAAAATCGTAACAGGAAGAAGTTGTGTGAAAATAGACGTTTACATTGTGTTTTTTTACAATCGTGTAATTATTAGTAATTGTGGATTTTCTTGAAATTTCAAACAATATTGTATGAAAGTTTGGTACAATTTGTTGCTGTCATGATTTTAAGAACAATTGTGTAAATTTTCATGACAATAACAACTAACTTTTTGCGTAAAATATCAAAGTTTTACAAAAAAATGTCGCTTATAAATATTTTTGTTATACAAAGTTATTAAATATTTATATTAATAATATAAATAAGAATTGTAATTATTTATTTATTAAGTGTCGAGTAATTAAGCAAAAACCCATGCAACGATGGCATAACACAGGCGTGAGCCAAGAAACTCGATCCCACTGTGAACTGCGATCTGTAAGGTCTTTGCCATGCACAAATCCAACTTGTTTAAGTATACCATTAGATACATAACCAGTCCTGCATGCATATACCAAGACTTCGCCCGTTCGGATATAGCAGTATTGTTGCTGGTGGGCCACTTTCACTAGATTCTAGGTTATCCACGTGTCGGTAGAGTTTTATCTTATTTTTAGGAGGGAATGCTTTATTTTAATCTCGGTTTGTGTAGCACCGAATAACTGCAAAAGGACCGGCTCTTCAACATTTCCTCCATAGCAGTAAATGTTACATAACTATTTTTTTCGGAAAAATGCGTAGCCAGACAAGACGAGTGTTAATAATTTACGTTGTAAAAGGACCGTTTCTTTTATTACTTTATACAGAGTGTCCCATAATTGATTCCCCAAATGATTACAAGTAACGTGACCAGTAATTTTGTATGAAACAGTAATTTTATTTCCGTCGTGTTGGCAATTAAATTCTGGTAAAATTAAAAATTGCTAAAACAATAAGATCAAAGCTACGTTAAAACGCAACGTTTCGTTTTACCGGATCAAGATTGGTGTCATTTTTTAGAACATTTCATTCAACCAATCTCGAACCATTATCTCTACTGTTGACTGTTTATTGTAAACGAATTTATGATCGATGACGCTAAATTGACATTTGTGTATTTTTCAGCGGCGTCCGTCGTCCGTCTCTGTTCATTTGCTGCCATCGTGACACATACTTACTGCAAGAGCCATAATTCAATTTTTGGTAGAATTTTATGATAATCGACTAGTCAAGATTAGTCAAAAGTTGTGGCCAGTGAGGTCACCTTATCTAATCCCATTAGATTATTTTTTGTTTGAGTATCTGAAAAATACTATTTTGAAAACAGCAACGCACGTCATTGAAGAATTAAAAACACCAATTATTCGAGAAATTAACAATATACAGAACAGCAATCGCAAAATGTGTATGAAAATATGCACAGGAGAGTAAAGTGCATAGCTAGTGAAGGACATAATTTTGAACATAATATGTAATGCTTTTATCGCCAAATATGGCAATATAGCTTACTAATTTATGAATTTGAATTTATTTTATATTAAACCGAAGAGCAATGGTTTGTAAATTAATATAACTTTTTCGTAATGCTATTTTATTTATTTATTTATTTATTTATTTTTTTTTGAGTTTAATATTAACATTATAGACCAGGGTTATGAGGTGGATGTGAGAGGGGGCAAGCAAATTTTTTCTGGATTACCTTCAGTATAACTCACATAATAAAAGGGTAGATCCCTAGATCTGGGCGAGGTCCGGATCATTTTCAAAATTGCAAAAATGTTTAAAAAATAAAAAAAATACCTATTTTATCTGAGTTTTTTACTTATATCTTAGAACCTACGTATTTTGGAAGAATATCGAAGAGGAAAAAAGTTTTAAAACTCAATTTTGCACAGTATACTGTATGTTAAAAATATTTAAATTTATTACCGATGTTGCAAAATAGCAATAATTGTTGAAAAATGGCAAAATAATTAAGTTTTATGGATAATTTTTTTTAAATATTCTAATTGCTCCGAGGGCATTCTAAATTTGGTAAAAGAAACTTTAAAGTATAATAAAACAACACACCAATTTTCATTAAAATCGGTTCGATATCTTTCGCAGAATAATTTTTTGAAAAAAATTTTCAAAATGTTGCACAGCCTCAAATAAAGTTAATTGTTTAAAAATAAAAAAAGAGTGTTATACTCTGTTTGGAAATGAAAGAGAGTAATAAAACCCCGAGATAAGAATCGGCCATGGGCGTGCTAATATTTCGTTTCAGGTAATTATCGGGTAACACTAATGCTAGCAGGTAATGGGCGTACATTAGTATATTTTACTGGATACATCATAGGGCAGGAGCCGGTGTATTGTNTTATTTAGTTTTTTATTTTATTTATTTTTAGTTTTTTAGTTTTTATTTATTTTTATTTATTTATTTATTTTATTTTTATTTATTTATTTAAAGGTAAACTGTCCATACCTATTTGTTTCACTCTGTACTTAAGTAAAAATAATTATAGATTGTTATAGGTTCACATCATGTCCTTTTTGCTTTTATAGTAAAAATTTGCAATTTGTTGATTAACAAGATAAATTAACGTTGCCTCCTTTTAATAAACTTTAAAGCATTTGAACGAAAAATAAAGGTAAGTTTCGGAAGAGTCTAATACTAAATTATATGTATTAAGTTTAATACGGGTAATTAATGTCAATCAACTTTAAAAACAGGTTTATTTAATTACATATAACCCACTTCAACCACTCCACTGAGGTTTAGGGAATTTCATTTGACATTACTAACCGTGAATTATTGGTTGCCTAAGCTCGATGGTCACGTGGCTTACAAACGTTTCTCAAGCCTCTGTATACAGAACCTTTATGACGTTAAGATCAAGATTACGTTAAAACGCAACATTTTGTTTCACTGTGATTGGTGTAATTTTTTACGATATCGTATTCAACCAATTGGCGATCGCATTATCTCGAGCGTACACGCAACGGTTTGTCATTGTTCATTGTAAACGAATCATTACGACCGATGACGTAAGGTTTAGAAATTTTTAGTCGATTTATTTATTTGGTAAATCATCGTCCAATGTAGTTAAAAATAACAATTTTTTTCAGTTGGTTTAGTATCTACCTATTAATTTTTTTAATGATGGAGGATATAGCATTCATATTCAAACATGAGCGTACATACACTTTTATTTCATTTTAATAGGAGGTACAATTACTGACATTTAGCTTTGAGACTTTTTGCCACAGCAACAATGAACTAAGTAAATGGAAAATAATTATTTATTATGAAATCCTATTAACTGATTATTGTTATTGTTAATTAGTCCATTAGGTACGCTTTCATAATAAATAATTCTTTTCCATTATATGCTTAATTTGTTTGCCTAAATAAATGTTTCTCTGGCAAAAAAATTCGAAAAAGTAATGTTGATGAAACCCACATTAAAAAGAAATAAGAGGAATTTGTTTTATGCAATATATATCTCATTATTTTCTAAAATTTCATTAATTATAAATAATAAGGCCGTAATCTTTACCCCACTCGCTTCGATTACAATTACTCCTATTTTGAATACTTAATAATAATACATACAAGATGATACGTGAGGTTGAAACAATCTAGATATTTAGGTATGTTCAAAATTAAACGCAATGTTATTTTTACTGTAGATGAAAATGTATAAATGTCAAATTATAAGTAATTGCTACTTCTTCGTTTCTTCGTTTCGTTAAGTATCTCTTTGTAATAAAACCTTAAGTTGTAAAGTGTTAAATGAAAAATGGTAAATGGTAAATGACTGATGCAATTGATATTTTGAGATTATTAATTCTCAATGAATGGATGCCATTAGATGACATGGTGAACTTTATCGAGTAGTAGTAGAGTTCCAAATATTGTTCATTTAGAACTACCACGAATTTTATCACTATTATAGTTATTATACTTCTTAAGTGTCTTTATTTTATAAATTATATCTTTTATAAGATATAAAGGGTAAAGTTACAGGCTTTTTTGACTTTCTTGGTTTTTAACTTACACGCTTTAAATGTCAACAATATGAAATGATTCTGAAATGGATTTACAATTTAGAACGGGTGCATTCAGTTGAAAGATAAGGAATAACAGACCTCGAATATCATGGTATGTTGTTATTTTATAATATGGGGATAATTGAATAAAAATTAAAAAATATTACAACCAAACTTACGACTGGAGACAGTATAGGTAGGACTTAATATATTCGTACATGACTATATCTAAGTCTGTTCAAACACTAGATGATCTTCGACCGTCTCTCACTGCTATCAATTTATTTACTTCGGGTACACTTGATACACAGAAAACGTTGTTTGCTTAATAGATAAAAGACATGCCAAAATTTCTGCAAATAATGATGTATGTCTGACATATTTCCACTAATATAATCGTAGTTAAAAATCAACAATATCCCTTACATTTTGTTTACTTGACGCATATCTCGTGCTTGGTTGACGATAACACATGTAATTATCTTGATTACCATTTAGGCTACCAATAAATTTATACATAACTATGAAAATTATTATTTACCTTGCTGGAAGGTGTCAAGAAAACAAATCCAGCGCCAGTTTCAATTCTCTGGACATCGCTAATTTATTTTGTCGTGTTAACAAAAATAAGTTTACAAGGAAGGTGCTAGAAGCTTGTTTACAAACAGGAAGTTTAGACCTTGTGAATAGTAGCACGTTTAATCTGGTCTTTCTGGCTAGATTCAAAGCAACCGTTAAACGCATTATTTTGTGACATTTTGTTGTGTGCCACTGCAAGAAAAATTATGATTTACCTTGTAGTAGTTCTCGTCCTTGTTTTGTACTGACGAGGGCAAATAAGTTCGAAATTGCACCCTAAAATAATAATATCTCTACTCATCATTGTAATCGCAAGGATTATACGGGAGAGGGGCGGCATATTATTATTTAGTAGGCCGCATATACGCCTAAGAACGACTTGCATTGGTAACCCTAGTCACTATTTAGTGCAGGAATGAGACAAACCTGGAAAAACCTCAGTAATTGGGGAGATGGTCAAACGCTGACCGATATCAATCTGTCACATTGACCCAAGGCAACGTTCATCCAATCTACCTATCAGTAGAGAGGGTGCCTAATTCTGTTCTACGAATATAGTTGAACTACTGACGCCTCGAACCGATCCATCACGTTAGAAACTATTACAAATAGTTTAGAATCACATTAGATTGTTATACCAGGTACCGCAAGAATATTACTAAGTATATCTTTCACAGTGGGATAGAAATAATCTAACGATCTGTAGAGCCAAGAACAAATAAAAAATTCATTGTTTTGCTCTTTTAGTCTACTGTGCCTTTGTGTCGTTATTGAAAAATGGTGCAATTTACAAACATATCTTTACACTACAAATGGTTTGTTTACCAAGTTTTGTACGTCACTAGACGTCAGAATTCAATTGGAAGTAAATTAAATCTTCGACAATAATTAATCATTCCTAATAATTCATTACTCATTTACTGATATAATTGTAGATGTCGGGACGAATCCACTTCATTGGAAAATAAAAATTAGAGCAACAAAATGTGGAAAACTGCTTCTCCTACGAGTAAAAGAATTATTCGGTTGCACAAAATAAGCAGTTGTGGAGCAACTAATTTATAATTTGCAACAGTTTCGTTACAACAACAAAAAATCACCTGTACTCATTTAGGGGTTTTTTCTTTTATTGTCTTCCAACGTTTTCACCTATTTTGCTGCAATTCTGTGGCTGGTAATGATCGGAATCCACCGTTCGACAGGTGTAAATACTAAATAGTTTGTTATGTCGTAAACTAGGTATTTCATTCTCACAACCCGCCATAACTCTCCGTATATTCCTGAAACATTCATTTTTCTTGGGACTATTCGATTTTTATTCGTGTTTATTTTGTCTGATTTCTTCGCAAATATTGATAATTGATATGAACTCTGACGGCGTCAAAAAATATATTTTTTTAGTATACAAAAGAATGGACCAAATAGAACAGTTTTTATTAGATAGATGAAAAATATAAACCTCGTATCGACACCATATACAGTGCGTTCCAAAGTAAGCAGGACTTTTCAAAAATAAGTATTTCTAGTGTGACAGGTAGAATCCTTCACTGATGAACTTTCAAAATTTCATGACATTAGACGAATAGAAGCGGAGTTATTGAATCTGAAGTGACAGTATATTTGTGTCATCGGTACAAAAATGAGCATTAAACAAAGAGCTAAATATTAAGTTTTTTTTTTAAACTTGGTAAAGCTTTTAGCTAAACGTTTCAATTGAGGAAAGTTTATGATGATAATTGTTTATCCCATTGCAGAATTCAAGAGTGGCATACGTTGTTTAGAAACGGTCGTGAAAACATAAATGATGAGCAATATGTTGGCCAACCGAAATCCGTGGTCACCGGAGATTTCATCAAAATTGTTCATGAATTCATCAAAGATCAGCCAAAATCTTCATGGGATTGGAATTAAGCATCTCAAAATATCAATTTATCAATTTTGGCCAAACATTTGGGCTACCGAAAAGTATGTGCACGGTTGGTTCCGTACACGTTGACTGACGACCAAAAATTGCTCCGAATTCAGCATTTGAAGGACATCAAAGAGGCCAAAAAGGATAACAACTTCCTTTACAACATTGCGATTGGTGATAAAACGTGGTGTTTTCAATATGATCTAGAAACCAAGCGCCAATGTGGCGAGTGGAAGGCGCCAGACGAGCCAAAACTCTAAAAATCTCGTTTGAAGAAGTCAAAAGCGAGAAAAATATATCGAAATAAAATAGAGAATCATAAAGCTTCTAATAAAATATTGTGGGAAGTCACAAACGAATATTGTGGACAATTTAATTTTTAATATTCCTCCTATAAAAACTAATGATAATAGATGATACTGAAAAGGCAAATGTTTTTGATATATTTTTCAGTACCATAGGCAGAACACTCGCAAATCAAATTATACCTGAAAACTATAAATATCCTTAAAAGAAGCAAAATAATATAATATCTTTATGTATCCAACAAACCAGTTAGAAATAATTAAAATTATCAGAGGTTTAAACAGTAAAAAACCGCCAGGAATCGATGGAATTGCAGCAGCCACAATAAAAGAAATTGCTGAATATAGGTATTACCGAACATGCTTTTACTATTTTGAATAAAATAAATCGGTTTTACCAAAAAAACTTTTTGTTCTTATTTTAAAAAAGACATGCTTACTTTGAAACGCACCTTGTAGTATGTTGCAATTTGCTTCATCAATTTGCGTATTTAAAAAGTTTCTCTATTAGTGTTATTGGAAAATTGTGCTGTGATATGAATTATATTAACATTGTATGTACCCAGGTTGAAAAAATGACTAATATGACCTCAAAACAGATCCAAATCCTTAACACGGTAGCCAAATAACCATTATGGGCCAGATACATTCCAATTATATTTTAGTAATATATGCAAGTAGGACTATTATAGAAAATTTTAATGCGCGCATTGTATAGAAAACAAAGCTTTTGAATCCGAAATAACAGAATCCGAATTCATTATGCATATACTTGAACAGCAAGTTAAACTATTAATAATTTGACACTTTTCCTCTTATAATTTCCTAACAAACTAGGAACGAAGGTCGTTGTTTGATTCAATTCGCAGTACACTTACAAATAGGTCGTCCTAGCACGTTTTGCTAAGCCTGTACAGTGTGACTATCAAAGTCTGCGCCCTGTACAAAGCAACCTCACTTTCATTTCAAATTTGACAGCTTTTCAAACTTCCAAAAAATTGTTTTTTTTGAAATAGTTGTTTTATTTACAATTTTATTTTTCTTACTCTTAAGATAGCTAATTTAAACAAATTCAACGATATTTTCTAAAAAACCTTCCCAAAAAATGACTCCAAGGATCTGGGTACACAAAAGTCATGTAAAAAACAACTTATGATGGTTTGAATTGACCAAAACTTGGTGTAAATTTCCATCACCCTGTATGCAGTAAAGTACTTTGAAATTATGGATGTGAAGAATTCAGTTTAGAAAGATACTATGGATAGACTCTCCAGTTATCTTTGTTAACTGAATTATTAATCTGAATAGTCTGTGCCCCATCGTTAAACGCGCAATGTGTGCTGATATCTCTTTGATAAAAAAATCACTACGTTCCTTAGTAATCTCAAATGTATATTTTCATATTTATACATGTCCGCATCTGATTTGTAACTTCGCATCGATCAATTTATTCGATACGTATCTAGCGCCACCCTAATGCCCGACTTGTCGGCCTGACGTGCCGGTGAACAATCCCGTTTTTTTTTGCTGAGGAACGTTGACCGTACATTTCATTGTCGTTTGTGTATGTGTGAGTGAGTTTGACGCTTTGCTTGGTCGAGTATATGGCACGTGTTTTTATAGCAGTCAATAGCATTTTGTATCGTGAGCGTAGAGCGACACACGGCTCAACCATAGATTTAACATGTTTCTGTTCTGCTACTATAATGCATATTGCCGCTTACTAGCATAATATAGATTACTACTGTTTATTTACTTGATTGTGGCCACAAAGTTCCCAATATCTACTGAAGAAACAACCTCAAGCAAAATGTGGATACAAAAAGATTTCTTTGCAGTAGCTGTTTTTAGTTTTTGTCAAGAGTAAAAATAGAACAGCAGGAATATAATTCAGTACATCAGATACGTGTTTTTGCATTAATTATATCCTCTTTTGTTTTTATTTTGGATAATAATTTTTTATTAATTGTTTTCCAGGATTGTCGTGGTATAATTCAATAGTAGTTGGGGATTTAGCCTATATACCAATTTTTTCCCCTCGGAATATTACAGTTAGAAGTATTGTCTGTGAAATTAGATATCTTCTACTCACCTACGTTTTTGGTATCGTAGAACACTGTTTACCTTCATTTGATGTGTTAATTTTTTTTTAATTTGCTTGCGAGAGCTATTAATATATGTTAAAAAAATTACAAATTAAAATTTTCAGCTACTTAGGATACTATTTTCCAATTTTTATGTTACACTTTTACAATTTTTTTAAAAGCAGAGCTTCTACGCAATAAATTTTTGAATAAAAATTTAAAAACTGTGATAAAATATTATTATTATCATTTATTATTTTTTTTCGGAAAACAAAAATAAGGCACTGTAAATGAAACAGTGATTCAGTTCCTCTCGTGATCCAGACGGCCTGGAAGTTTAAATTTATAATTTTACCAGTGTTACCCCGCACGAAAATTAACATATAAAGGTTACCGTCTTACATAACGCCGTTATTCATCATTCGTCATACAGTACCATATAAAATAGAATCCCATACACCTATGTGTTCATTAATTTGGAAAAAATAAAAATGCACGGAGGCGTTGGAAAAAGTGAATGTATTTATGAACCGCATCCGCTCTAAACTGTAGGTCAGAAGTTAGGACCTAAAATAACGATAGCCTTTTATATAAATGGCAACAAATTCAATAACGCGGTCTATTTTTATTTCAAGAGGTTGATAAGATGAAGATATCGATCCTATTTACTAAACAAACAGGTTACTAAAAAGTTAAAACAAATGAAGGATAACAAATGTTGATTATTGAAAGATTACCGAATATAAATTCTTTTTGATGTGAATACTTGAGAGAATTTGTACATTAGAAGGATATTTTAACAGCTGCATCAGCAAATACATAATCCACTCTATTGGATAGTTTCAACTTATAATTATCAGTGAAGTGAGATATAGCTACTAGTACAGGATGGCCAAAGTAAATGTAGGTAATGAAAGTTCCATATTGTGAAAATCCTCGAAAATCACCTATCTTTCTAATTTTTATGAACAGTCAGCCCAATGAGCAGAGCCATTGCTCCATCGCCCTCCGAGATGCATAATCGATATTGTGCGACAGTGACTGATGGGAAATTTCAACATATTATCGAATTTTCGAATTCTTTCGGCCAAACAAACCAAGAACTGCTCCAAATCCACTGGAACCAGTCTCCCACGTTCTCAGATGATCAGGATGACAGTCACACCGGCGCGAGAAACGTGGATGTCGAAATTGCTCCTACTTTTTTTTATGCAAGAATGCAAAACTGCGAACGAACGTCTACCTTAGCAATTCGCAATTTATTAACCAGAACGCGAGTGCCTGGCAAATTACGTGTAACAGCTCTTATTTTTAATCAGAACCTTTATACATAAGTACGTCTTATATCTATTACTTATTTTAATGCAAATAATAGTACATTACATAATCAATATGGTTTCTACCGCACGAGATCGGAGATTGCAAAATGAGCCCAGAGGAGATCTCATGATTGAGACGCAACGGTGGATGGAAGTCGCTCTAGCAGACGGATATGTGGCTGTGGCTGATACGGTAACAATATTCGAATAGCGAAGAAAGTCAGTGTGGGTGAAAAACCGGTTCAAATTGACGAATCAATAGCAGCAGAATATTCGACGATCTCCTCTACTATGACATATTTTAGCACATTTGTAGTTACGAACTCGACCATAATAATTAATTTAAAATAGAGGTGTAGATACAGATATTGATATGTTTTCTTCTTTAATAAAAAAGTAGTTTCTTTTTTGTATTATTTTATTTTTTACAATAATGCATTTTAAGAGTGATTGTTAGAGTTCGGGGTTTTCATTGGCTAGTCATAGGAGTCATCAAAGGAGAAACAAATTTAGCTGCAACTCAATGCACGTTCATTTTTTCAGTCAAAATTTCATAGTATGACCCAACTGAGATGATAACCTTTTCTAAAATTTCTCTGACAATCAATCGACGATTTGCACGCACCAAATCATTAACTTTCTTCTGAATGTGGCAATCATCACTTGAGATCGAAGTTCTTCCTGGTCAAGGATCATCTTCAACTTACTAACGACCACTTTTAAATCGTGGAAACCATTCGAAACATTGCGTACGATCCAGAGCATCATCTCCGTAAGATTGTTTTAAAAGTTGAAACGTTTCCGTGAAAGTTTTCTCCAGTATGACGTTACATTGTTGTTCCAGAAAATGGCACATTTCAACAATCGTCGCTAACGCTTAAACACGTTCCACTCAAATAAAAATATCACAAAAATGAAATGAGATATTAATAGTCCATGTTGTTACACAGGAAGTTATGCTCAATTCAATGCTACCAATCGCATATCCTCATCCTATTGAAACTATCCTGGCTTAGATGATAGCTGACTCACTTCCTCACTAGCTTACTAGCTTAAAAACTAGGTTAGTTCTGTTTACATGGAGCTAGAGTTGCTAGCTTGCTAGCTTACTAGCACTAGCTTGCTATCCTAGCTTAAAAAACTAGCCTCATGTTGCAGTACTACAAGAAAGAGTAAAAAAGATCATGAAAGAGACACTAAAATAACTAAGTCTTGATCAAAGCAGAAAAAAGTTCGTAGTAAAGTCCTTTACATTCGAAATCCATCCGACAACACGATCAGTAAAAATATTATAATTCCTATAATTCAGTTCACCTATTTTTGCCGTACCTTTAGGAAAAATGTCAAACCAAAAGAAAATAAAAAACGTAATTATTGAGATTAATTTTATAATTTTATAAATATTTTCCGTATATCTAACATTGTATGTGGAATTTATGTTCTTTAATAACCTTTTTCTCTTTATTTTTTAGCTACAATTATAAACTTACTTAGTTATTTTAATCAATTCATATTTTCGTATTTTTATTGGTTGTCCTATATTACGTCGAGCAGTTTATGTACGCCCAGCGATGTGGGACGCCCCCCCTCCGGGCGATCGTCTTCATATTTATTTACAGTTGTAAAAATCCAAGAATATCTTTCCAGTGCAACTCGGCAACTGGACCAGAGATTTATAACCATCCTAACAGTGCATGTTCCGTTATGCTATCGCATATACAAACTATTAAACATTTTTGGACATGGTCCGCTCTAACGCGTAGGAAACCGTCATTCTGTGCAGAACAGAGACGTATCGAGGTACGCGTACGCCAGAGTGCAGAAAGAAAGTCATTTACATTGGACGAAAAACAAAATAAAGAAGGTGTATCTTATAAACTATGCTAACGGTTTCGTGTACTAATACTTCACTTCACATCATCAGGCAACAAATCTGCACTGAGGGAAAAATTTTCCTTAAAACTAAAACTTTAACCCTATTTAAGGGATGTTTTTGGCTCTACACAAAAATTTAAGGGGCATACGAATTTTTTTGACCTCGGATTCGGATTCAGCGTCGAAAAATACATAGGAATAACATGATCAGTCATCTAGATCACGACTTTTTTTGAGGCTGAGTTATTCTTCAAAATTTTGTTCCAATGTGAATATTTCACGAATTGGTGTAATTGTTTTAAAGACAATAATTTAATCTTGTAGGTAATGGTAGTAGGTACTAAAAAAATTATGTAATTATATAGAAGATGTTTCAGAAAAATGCAGTAAAATTTCAGGGGATAGTAAAGTATTGAAAAATTTGAAAACTTTTTCCCAGGAAGTATGAGTCTAATTCTTTTGCGTTTAAAATGAATTCCTGCTAATATCTCCAAAAGTAATGAAAGTATTGAAATTCAGGAGAGATATGTTTCGGGAAGCCCTAAATAGCTGGTTAAGTTATACGGGGCGTTTGTTAAGCTGCAAACCAGAAGTATTTAAGCTAACAGCTTTTTTAAGATTCGAATTTAAGTGCAGAGTTCTCTTACGTGCTTTTCAATTTTACATTGAAAATATATTCTTGTCGAAAATCTTTAAAGTGCTTAATTTTAATTTAATTTCTTTTGGAACTGCATAAATTTGTAGTACCTATAGAAAGCGACAACAATGATTAAAAGTGGCAAATATCTTTAATACTATAAATTAATTATAGATGTTTAAAATGATGTAAAAATTTAAATTACGTCGCGTCAATCATAAACGTATTGTGACGTCATTTAGTGCGACCCAGAACACAACTTGCTTCTCGAACGTCTATCGACAAGACGGAAGCTAATCTAAAGAAATGCGCATGAGGGAATCTCGAAACAAAATAAATTTGGCTGTCTCTAGACTCTTGTTACTTACCAACTATACCTGCTTATGTGATCTGTCGTCCTGTACCTGCCGTCCGGCTTCTCGATTATCGATCGCACTAAATGACGTCACGAGTCAGCACGGAAGCTAACCTATTTAAAGCACTTATATTGCGCGCTAAACTTTAAATAATTAATTATGAATTAACAACCCATAGTGACTTAGTTTATAGATTACTTATAACATTTAAAAAAATATACACAAATTGTCCATTGAAGAAGGCTCCGCGTTTTCTCAAAATCCCTACCGACAAAAAAAAATATGACAAAAAACAAAAGACTGTTTTAAACATTCCTACGAGTTTCTTTGTTTGTGGTAGCTTATGTTCATCTTCAGTTGTTCTAAAAACCTCCCTATATTAAATTTAATGAATATATGTAAATGTGCCTAGGGAATGGACAATTTATGGTAAAAACTGAATTATACATAATTTTTAAGGCCCATAATTAATTGTATTAATGTAACTTGATCTAAATCGGACTATTTTCATTCAATTTTTATTTATTTATTTTTTATTATAAGAAAAAAGGGAAATAGGTACTTCCGTTTATCCTTTTCTGGTAATGAGATTAGTTTTTGATAGTTTGTTATCTTTTCAGTTCGTTTTTTAAGTTTTACTCGAAAATCAAGCATTTTTCGAAAAACATAAGAGACATAGTAATTTGTAGAAAATTGAAAGATGAATCCGAAAATATCATGATGTTACCGTAAAGCAGCGGCGTACTATTTTATTTAGAAAAGTATGTCACTGATACCCTGTATCTCCGCCACTGGAGCATCTGAATTTTAGGAAAATGCCTCAGATTTTGGACAATGTTTACATAAATATATGTGCCCCATTTCAAATTATTTCACTTACTAGTTTTTAAATTATTTAAAAAAATTAAAAATATTTTTTTAACTTTAACACACTGTATCTTTTTAAGCGTCCTAGATAAAAACTTTATACGAAAGAGTCCACTTAAAATTCACCAAAGAATACGAGGTTTCATTTTTGGTCACCGTTTGTGAATCACCCTGTAGAGGAGTATATTAATTTTTGATGCTTCAAATAGCACCTCTTAGATAACTTAGTATCGTATATCTCTGGAGCACATTCACTATTTGTGCCATCTAATTACATACTGCTTCGTCTGTATACTTTTTATGACTGCTGGATACTAAACCACAGGAAATAATTCAAATTTAAGGATGTGGTTTCCTAAATGAAACAAAATCTGCATAATGGACTGTAAAAAGTAATTAATATTAGTCGTGACAAATTCAAATTTCTGACACTTAGAGCTTTGTACAGCATAAAGGATGTCAGATGGTCTCTTGAAGGTTTTATTTAATTTTAACAATAATGAAATCTTCTTTAAAGACTCAAACTGGTAGGAGTTTCACTGTAGGCATAAATATAAAAAGTTTATTGTACGGTGGGTGGCATATGAACATTTCCCATCAAATATAAATAGTTAATTACTTAATCGTGTACAGGATTCCATTACTCTTTACTTTTAGACTTCTTGCATTTGTGCTCAACCTTCGGCTGCTGACTCATTTTTTTCTCAACCTACAGTTAAACTGGAACCTTCAGGATATTTCTATGAGAAACAGAAATGTAATAACACGATAGTTTCTGAAATACCACCGCAGAGTATTATTTACCCCAATTAATTAAACAGCTTTCTTAAAATAATAGTACCTACATGAAAACCTGATACAGCAGGTTAAAATTAAAGAAATCAGTAAAAATTATATAAAGCAATCTCTGTAAAAGCCTTATTATTGATGTTTCTCATACTCTTCAATAACTTTAAATGAAGATATACCGAGAAATTTATATAATTTACACAAAGTCATGTTATTTACTTACCTAGGTATTTATTTATAACATTATATTCAGGTAGTTAAAATACTGTGTTATATTATTACGCCACAAATGAATCTAAACATGCCTACTGAACAACTAGCACAATTCTCAACACACACGCGGTAACGTGAATTTCCATAGCATTTATCAGAGTTAAGTAAAGCAAAATGTCTTCTACAATCTGCAAAACAGTTTTGAAGAAGAGATGAAAAAATCGAAAAATGTGTCTCTGTCATAGTCATCTCTTTTAGGCGTTGTTTCATCATATATTTATTTTAAATTACCTCAAATGGCACGTAGTATAAGAACCCATCAGCGGCTTCTGTTTAGAAAGGGGTAATTTTGGTTTTATAGCAGTGTGCTTAATATAACCACTAATTAACATTTTACTGCGTTTTGCGTAATAATGGAATTGATATTTTCTTTACGGTATATGGTTATAGTTAATAATAATTACTACCTATTGATCAGCAGTTAATTTACTATCTAATAAATCAGTGACTAACAATAGAACTAAAAGTGTGAGATTTTTTAGTGATACGTTTTTGCCTGTGTTTCGCAGGAACAATTTGAATGTTTATCATTTCATTTATTACCAAATTTCATTGTCTTTTATTAACAACCTATTTTATCTATAGCAGATACACTAAAAAACCTTAAAGCAATATTGATCAATAATCATACATACCCCATTTGTAAAATCATTGTTAATCATCATGACAATCAAAAACTGTACATAACAAACGTTACCAGTCCAAAGTTACAATTTTCTGCTAATTGTGTTTTGATAAGAGACGAAAATATACACAAAATGACTTGCGTTGTCTTTGTTAACTGTTCTAATTTTAATGAAACATAATCCTCAATGCTTCAAGTAACATTTTTTTTCTGACGATGACTGTTTGATATTCTAGTTCACATTTCATAATCGACTTAACCCGGAAATTAACGTAGACCTGAAGCTCTTCAAGCTGCATAGTTTTGGTAATTTGTGAATACAATATTATAATTCTAATATAGTATCGCCTGTCAAATATTCTACAACATACATAACAAAAGTCTTTTTATTGGTTTTACGAAAATAGCAATTATTGTTACAATGTTTTTATTTAACAATAATCTCAAAATTTACATTTTCTCCTGTCCGATTCTTTCATTAATTGAGCAAGAAATCGCTTAATGATAAACAGTTTTTGTGCTATCTATTTTTTCGGTTTTACATAATCCTTTTTAATTGTCCTATTTCTGAAAATTGCATTTGTACGCCTAAGAAATATCGAAATTTACACAGCGAAGTAAGACTAGTAAATCAAATTATACCGGAATGGTACACTAGTAAATTCCCCCTGGGCGATTATTCAAGGTCAATGGTTATTTTTTAGTAGAATACGAATTGGAAAGTATGGTAATTTTTTATGCACCTCATCTATCAGTGACAATAATTTGTGATCAATAAGTTATTGTTCCCAATATCTTACAATTATATCTAGAGTGAGTTCTTCTAAAGTATTAGCCAGTACCGTATCTTTTTACATAATATTGACAAACTTTAACAAGATTTTTTTGTTAGATCTGTAAAAGTACTATGGGGGAATATTTCTTTCACTTTATAATTCGAAATCATGTCGATATTTTTTTGGTGCAAAAAATGGGGTTGCGATTAGGACTTTTTTAAGGAAACTTCTTACTCAGGGTGATCTGAAACAAAAATATATCAATTGTTGTAGTTTTTCAGTAGAACCTAAAATAATCATTAGTTATGCAACCAGTGCAAAAAGTGACGATATTTTTCCCCAACTATCTTTTAATATGTTTTACTGTATTTTAAAGGTATTGAACTAATTCAAACATATTTGAATTTTTTTTTAATCTCAAGTGAAATTGAACAATGTTTTCTGATACTACAAATCTAGGTTTGCAAAAGATATTTTATCCCACAGATAAAACTCCTAACTGCCGATATTGCGGGAAACAAAAACTCTGTGTGTTATATGTGATTTACACTAGCAATAGCTAATAAACAGCTAATAATAAATAATTTTCCAAAATAAAAACTAACAATTACAGATCTAAATATAATTATTACAAATATACGTACCTGATATATTGAATGGAATGGAATAATGGAATAGTGCAAAGTATTCTGTATTCTTGCTGTCCTATTGTGCCCTGCATAAAGACTAATCAATATTTTGAATTTGTTTGAATTAGATTTTTTTTAGATATTTTTATTCTTTGAGACATAGAATGTATAAGAAACGTCATAACAAGTTGTTAAAAAAGTAATATATAAAAAACATAAAATATATAAAACGTAATATAAAAAAAGAGTAAATAAACGTTGCAAGTAATGCTTGATTAAGTATAAAAGTCTGCGCACTTTTCAACAAGATACAATTTTTGATTGAATTTAAATGCATTTATACTTTTAATATTTTTTATATTTTCCGGAAGATTGTTGAACACTTTGGCACCAATCCGGGTTGGAGCTTTAAAACTAATATTTACTGTAAAATAAGGGATACGCAAATCATTATTTATTCTAGTATTTATGTTATGGACGCCACAGTTAGCTAAAAACTTAGATTTATTATTAAACACAAACAAACATATTTTAAACACATAAAGGCCAAAAAGGGTTAAGAGTTTATATCTACCAAATAATTCCCGATATGAATGTGTACTAGGGACATCAGCAATACATCGCAATATTCTTTTTTACGCCACAAAAACATCACGTGAGAGAGTGGAGTCACCCCAAAAGGCAATTCCATACCTTAGTCAGCTTTCAACTTGCGCATAATACAGTTTTAGTAAATGGTCAGTTCCAATTACATTTCTAATGTTATAAAAATGGGTAATAAACAGATGCGAGTTTAGATGTTAAAAATTCACAATGTCTCTTCCAGTTTAAATGCGAGTCCAGATATAAACCCAGAAACTTACAGAAGTATCATGAATATGAAACTTAGTATCACTATTAACACAAAGCTCAAGATCACAAAGTGGTTTCTGCGAGGTGTGGAACCCAAGAATTTTATCCTAATTAAAATATAAATATATATTATTAATCACATTTATCAGAAATTACAAGAAATGTATCGTCCGCATAAAGAGCAAAATATGCCTCACCGGACAATTCAACAATGTTGTTAATATATAATAGAAAAAGGACTGGGCCCAAAACTGAGCCCTGTGGAATGCCCATGCTTATTTCAGCTAGCTCCAAGCTATATGTTTGCATAACATGATTACTCAAATGGTTAACGCTCACATATTGAGTTCGCTTCGTTGAGAAAAGTTGTCACCCAGACCAGAGGCCGGCCCCTCATACCGTAATTATATGATATGCGGATTAAAATATCATGACCAACACAGTCGAATGCCCTGCTGAGATCACAGAACATCCCAACAGGGCACCCGACATACATTTTGTACTCAGTCAGCTGATCTATAAAACTGTGAATAGCAGTAGAAGTAGATTTTTTAGAGCGGAAACCATGTTGATATTAAATTTACTTAATATCTAATACCTAAAAAAAGTAAAAAAAAACTAATAATGAAATACATTTTAAAATACCTTTTAATAGTTTAATAAGAAAATAATAATTTCGTCTATCTATGAACATAGTGTAGCATTAGATAACCAGGACTTATAAAATCGATGTGATTCAGCATAAAATAATACAATATACTTTACTGCCAAGTCCGTTTCTTTATACATACAACAATATAATGCCAAAAGTGAAAAAAAGTCACTCTTTCACACTAGTGATAAAATGAACTGAATTCTATACTGAATGTCAGCAAAAGTATTATTGCAGAGAAGGTGACTTTGTATGTGAAAATTGTAATTAGGTATATCAGAAATATCGAAATATTGGTATTTTAAAAATACGAGCTTAAAACGTGAAATTTTTAGGCTCTGCCTAAAACTGCGGATATAACTTTATTGTTTAGTCATTTATAATCAACAGTGTCACTGAATTCAATAATTTTTCATTTTCGGTCTTAGCTTTTTAAACTGAAACAAAAACTTAATAAATTTAAAACTTCGCATGAACAAATCTACGACGTTATAAATCGATGAAATTTGAGAGACTAGTTTGTTTTAAGTAAAACTGATTCTGAAAACAGATAAATGATAAACCTAGCAAGATTATCGAACGAATCGTCGTAATTGGTTCACCAAATATGTCTAGAAGGCCAAAAATATTCTAGAGGGGTGTCTTTTTGTATAAACAATAAACAATAAAAATGAATGTTACAAATCCCCAAAAAACATTTTAACTTTTAATTTTCGGGTTTAATTTTTGCAGAAATTACCTAGATATTAAGTTTATATGTTTAAAAGTTTTACTTATGATTTAATCTATAATTATATTATGTGACGAACTTGATTATGGAATGGAATGATACCCAAGAAATTTTTATATGGTATTCCGAATTCGATTGTCACTATGGGCAAAATTCCAATACCATTTCATTGTTGTATTCAAATTTCTTGTAGTTCATTTTATTTTTGAAAAAAAAGACAGAGCAGTTTTTGAAAAGTGCCTTGTTTCTCTAATTTGGCTTGAGATAACACGTACGATAGTTGTAAGTAAGATAGTTTCTTTTATTTGTTGCCATATCATTATAACTAATTTTTCATTATATGTGTTCTAAAATATCTTTAAGTTATTTTTTGAGTATTTAAATTTTAGTTACATGCATTAGGATTTGAGAATAGCAAAAATAAACAAAGCCGACGAAGTTCGGAAATCGAGGGCGATTTACCAACGCCCGTAAAGCCCGGTGGTCGGCATACTTGGATGGAGCTCGTGTACATTATACACTTTCTAGATGTAACAGAAACCAGGTCACCAAATGAAAGCGAAAACATAGGCATTCTCACACAGCGCCACTAGCTCGCACCAACATTTGAATACAAAGGAGTCTAAAAAATAAATTGCTGTTTTAATTTTAATTTACGGCTCCTAAATGTTTAATGGTTACGATAAATTTACCTGCAGCTACTACAAAGTAAGACTAAATCTATTCAAATTCGTGCATATATCGTGTTCAAATGGAACAATGCCAGAATAATAATGGAAAGATGTTTACTGATGTAGACGTAATACTGAATTTGGAAAATTTCCTTTCAGTAAAATTTGACATGGTCAAGTGATCTGTATATTAATGGTACAAATTTTTTTCAAGTGTAAATCTTTCCCTTAAAGTTTTTTTTGCTGAGATGTGGATGAGCTGACTTCGGAAAGCTATCACGAAAAGGGTAGGTAGAAAGTAAATAGTGGGCGACCACCACCAAGGAAACAATTTCGTAATCATTGTATCTATTTCCGTATCGATTATTTTTTCATATGCCAAACAAAAACACGTATTTTGACATTATTTAATATTTAGTAGGTATTTCAATGATTTAATTAAAATTTTCAACATATTAAGAGCAAAATTTTCATGCAGGAAAGAACAAAAGGAAAAAATTTAACAGCTGAACTATTTGTTGTTTAAAGAATAGCGAATTCTTTACGTTATAAATTTGTAATTTATTTACTTATACGTGTCCCAAAAGTATGGGAACAGCACAATAACTTCTGATCTGATGCATTTTGAGGAAAAATGAATCAGACAAAAGATTAAGGATTTTTCCTTGGCTATTCAATGGCGACCCTAGATTTGACCTTGACCTTGACCTTCAAGGTTATTTCAAGGTCAAGTAAATTTTTTCAAATGGAATGCCCCACTTTTGACCTCGGAAATGAAAAGAGCGGAAAATTTTACGTTCAGATATGTCCTTGACCATTTTCCAAGATGGCGGTTCCAAGATGGCGGACGCGATTCCAAAAAATTAACCGATTTACGCCAAATTTGGTATAGAGGGGTTTTTGGGGTCGCCGACTACGAATCTGAAATCTGTTTTGAGGAATTTTAGTCCAAGATAGCGGACGCGGTTCCAAAAAATTAACCTATTTACGCCAAATTTGGTATAGGGGGATTTTTGGGGTCGCTTTTGGAGTAATTGATATAGTTTTTTTGCAACCCGTTGTTTTCAAGACAGCGCGCCAAACCATACGTGACCTTGATTTGACCTTTAATGACCATCAGAGATCAAATTCGGAAAATGGTCAAGGACATATCTGAACGTAAAATTCCGGGGTCAAAAGTAGGGCATCCCATTTGAAAAAATTAACTTGACTTGAAATAACCTTGAATCATGTTTCCTCAAAATGCATTTTTCGAAAGTTAATGTGCTGTTTCCATACTTTTGGGACACCCTGTATACAACAACTTATCTTCTACAAAATAGTTCATTCTTGACTTGATGGCACCCATTTCTTGGCTGCGCAAATTTAGAGTACTAAACGTTTCGACAGACATATCGTTCTATTCTGCTACCAGTCACTAAATTGTCATTCTTATTTTCTGCAATAGCCTTTCAAAGAAGTTGTTCCAAACTTTTTTTGTAAGCAATAACGTCACTTCAAGATTATACAATAATTAAGAGAATTTAGTAGGCATTTCAAACCCTGACTAATATCTTTATGTAAACTCTCCAGAACAAGGTCTTGGATTGAACAACTTTAAAGCTAATGTATTGGTTCAAATGTAACGGTACATCAGTAACGGTTGATATCTGAATTTTTGACAAATGAATATTTTTAATCAGGCAGCTATGAAACCCCTTGGATCCCACAGATGTAAATCAAGAATGATATGCAGCTATCAGGAAGCACGCTTAGGAAATAACAGCAGAGTAATTCTAGTCTGGATACCTAGTGATCCAGATCCCAGGGTAAAGAGGCGATAGACTCTCTACATACGGAGGGTACTGCCTCGAACTTTATTGGAATAGCTCTTGGCATAACTTTGCTGCTTCCTAAGCATCTCTCTTGGTTTGGGAAGGGAAAAAATATTAAAATATTTAAGTACTGGCAAGAATTGTCAAAATATGCTAACTCAAAGGTTTTATAACAGTACTATAGAAAAAAAGAACTAGGGACTTTCCGGGGTTAAACATATTATACCTGCTAACTCTGGGCATTGCCGATTAAGACACACTGACACAAGCTGGGCTTGGTCAAAGAGGGCGAATGCCGGCAATGTTTAGTGGGCGAGAGAAAGGCGGCAGGACACTGCTTTTTCTGGAGGATCTAGACTAAATCTCACCAAACAAAGTGATTGGTTATTGACCTTAGGAAACTTGACCTATTAGTTGAAATTTTAGGAGTGAACTGAGTTATAGAAATAAACCACAATAGATCACAAGGTTGCAATGAAGGGTTAGTTTTTGGCACATTAACCAGAAATATAATCTAGATTTAAGATTTGCGTCTGCTTTTTTCTTTCTGTTTTGGAGTCTAACAGGACTTGCACCTTCTGCTCTTTCCTAATATTAACAATTAATTCTATATATCCGACAGTACAATATACAATATGTAAGGATTTTTGGGCCACATTTGTGAAATATATCGAGGCATCAGCTTCGTCTGGGTGAAGAAAATGGTATATTTTCATTCCCAAATGTTCTTACCAACAGGAATTCGAATGGCATCCGAGGCCCATTTAAACAGATAGGTATATGAACGCTGAGTTTCGCGACAGACACAAATTATTATCAACACTTTAGTTCTTAGAGCACGCGCTTTCTGCTGTCCAGGATACTTAGATGAAAAATTGCATCACTTGCGATCAGTTCTCAGAAAAAATGTACATTTATCAAAGAAATATTGAACAAACTGTGAGAAGGATAGCTAAGAACAAGGAAAAAAGAATATATGGCAACAATCCATCTACCTTATGTTCAGAAAATAACTGAACTTTTTGAATTACGCGCTAATGGAGATATTTAGTGATATGCGGTTGGCAGCATTGCGTTGCGCATAACCTAACCTGTGCTTGGATTGTTGAGCATTTAGCTTTCGTGGTATTGTTATTTAAATGAAACATGTTTAAGTGTTAGTGACGATTTTTGAAATGTACGATTTTCTAGAACAACGATGCAAAGTAAAGTCTTTCGTGAAACCGGGGAAAACTTTCACGGAAACGTTTAAATTTTTTAAATAAGCTTACGGGGATATGCTCTGGGTCGTACGCAATGTTAGGAATCGTTTTCACGAATTAAAAGTGGTCGTCAGTCAATTGAAGATGATCCTCGACCAAGAAGGCCTCCGACTTCAACTAATGTCTCCCACGTCCAGAAAGTCAAATATCTGTATGTATACAGATCGTCAATTGACTGTCAGAGAAATTATAGAAGAGGTTAGTATCCCAATTGCGTCAATATTTGAAATTTTGACTGGAAAACTGAACATGCATCGAGTTGAAGCAAAATTTGTTTCCCGTTTGATAACTGGATAACAGAAAGAAAATCGTGTGTATATTTGTCGGCAACTCCTTGAACAATCCAATGACGACGAAACATTCATTCAAAGGATCATAAAGGGAGACGAAAGCTGGGTTTACAGCTACGACATTGAGACAAAAGTTCAATCATCAAAATGGATGGGTAAAGGATCAAAGCAAATGCGTCACAGACTTTAAAGACCGTTTCAAATGAAGCTATCCAGGACTGCTTCGTGAAATGGAAACACCGCTGGGAAAAGAGTGTGAATAGAGAAGGGGAGTACATTGGGAGAGTCGTTCCCAAGAGGAGCTGCAAACGCATGTCTTCCAGGGTCCAGTGTATCAAAACAAGGATACACAAGGAAACACCTTACCACAAGTGTCAGAGAATTTCAACATGGAGAAATTAGCAGTTGCAGAGCATAAGGTACTCAGTAGATTTAAGTGATATAAAATAAGAGAGAGAAGAATCCAGAAAAATCTAGCTTAGAACGTCAAGTAGTGTTAAATCGACGATGTGTCAACCAGTCCAAAAATTGTTTAATCATCGCCATTTCCAGAAAAGCAGGCAAATCAAGCATTCATTTTTCTTTCTTGCTGTTTTCTTTTGTCTATCGAAATTTGTACTGAAATATAATAAAAAAAAATAATATTTTCAGAATTAAAATTTGTGTTGAAATTACCATCGATATTCTCTCATTTTGCGCTAAAGATATACCCAGCAATGCATGTAAGAAGACGGATTACTATTTTCATGAATATAAAATTTCAACTTACCTCGTAATAAAGAAGGCAGTATTCTCTTCGACAAAAGTCAAATGGAGTTATAAGCACATAAATAAAAAGTTATGTCGTTGCGGTTTTCATATTTAAATGATAAATTAGCAAATTAAATAATCGGATGGCTGCGACTAATTCGATATTACAAAATCTACTGAAACCAGCAATAATCTAATACCAGCAGATACAATTATATTAAAATCGCCAATTGTTTGAATAGAGCACATCAATTGGAATTCGAAATGGTTTACGGTTCACACAGTTTTTCAAAAGGGAAGAGACTTGATATTTAGTTTTAAGACAATCACCAGTTGTGATTTGCATATTTATCTGATTATTTTTAGTAATGCTTCTTCTGCGTTTTATTCAGTTGAAAGGAATGCTTAAACATTGTAAAATATAATTGATTTGCACACGATGTAAACTTTAAGGTAATTGTATTTTGCAATTAATTAACATTAGAAAAAATTTACAATTTCGATATTACAGTATATCTTAATTGTTTTTGACAATTAATCGTCATGTTAATTTCTAGATTTGGATTGCAAAAACTTTTGCCCTTACTTTGTCAATATTTTTTCGAATTCCGTGTCGAATCAAGAGAAAATTTTATATCCAAATGTAAAGGATAACCCTGTACCCGTTCTTTCACCTCTCAGCTTTTGGCTGATTTCACAGCCCACTTTTCGCGCCTCGAGAAAAAGCTGGAACCGCAATGCGAAAGTAAAAAATCATCCAACGCATTACGTTTTTTCTTCGCGTCGTAATTACGGTAATTAAACCTTAATTTGATTATTTAATTTTATTAAATCAGTCTGCGGACTTTCATTTTTAGTTTTGTTGGGACTGCAAGCGGAACGAGATTTAAATTTAGGGTTATGTAAGTCCGCTTTTTTGTCCAGAATTGTGTAACGTCATATTTATCAGCCATTTCGGGTACGATTTGTGGCTGGCATACTTGTTTATAGAGCATATATATCACATTCCGAATACAAAGTATGATAGAAGCCTCGAAGACTATTTCACAAAGCCTCTGCTTCTAGAATGTTATGAATGGAGTATTCGATCTGGCATTGGCACACAACTACCGAAGGGATCTACTCAGAAGAAACAGAAGAAATTTATTTATGACTTTTGAATTAAACATTTATAAATTGCGTTATTATTACCAGAACGTTTTGGCATCGCATCCTCTCATTCCTTATCACTGTCTAATACCTCACACGAAATCTGGAATCGGTACGTTGAATAGTTTACAAGTTATGGCCTTATAAACAAATTAACTAATTATTAGGCCGGACGATCCCGAGGATCTTCCACAATCGCACTGATTTTTTCGTATCAAAAAAATATGGTGACTTTAAAGTATCAATGCGCTAAGCCATACAACAAGAGTGTTTTACTAAATTATTTTCTATTGCCACTCTCTAACAGTTGTTTTAAAAAGGTAACTGGCAACGTTGACAGGGCACTGATATAACTTACCACGCTACCTCGACTATTTATTTGATTAAAAAAAGATAATTTGATATTTGAATTTAGGAGAACACGTACCCCTTAAAAACTGACGCTCACATGAAGTTACACTCTGTATTATGTAGTAATATGTGTAGTTTTTTCAGTACCAGCAAAACAATCTCTATGAATTTGAGAATATTTTCCAATTGACGAATATATATTACAAATTCAATATATTTTTATAATTATACATTTTTTAAATAATACTTTCCGAAAATTGAAAACAGAAAATTTTGCAAAATTTTAAACAAGCAAAATACGATTCAAACAATTTTTAAAATGTATGATACAATTTGTAGTTGACGTTTTATCTATATGTATAAGTCTGTAGTCAGTAGTATTAACAACTGTTTACATTTTACATTTTTAATATATTTCTTCGCTGTACGAGTAGTAGTTCCACCAATTATGACATCAATATAAGCACCTATCAATTTAGCCTTTTTTAAATGTTTATTTAGTACTCATTTTTATTCATATCGTTGACCAATTCATGTCCAGTTTTCTATATTAAATAGAAGGACGCTGGCAGGTCATTGCCTGTCGTAGTAGTGGTACAAACAATTAATGAAAATACCTACAATAAATTTTAAAAACTGTTGGACGACATAAACAGTCACCGGATTGCTAGATATTTCATGAGATAGCGCAACAAATATACACCTATGACGTACCCAGCAAACCAAAATTTGCCTTCACTCAAGCAAGTAACATCGCCAGTTTGTTAGTGAATACACTAGGTGAGAACATATTAGGAAAGTTCTAGTTGTATCATTGGTCTAACTGGGTCTTTTATTATTTATAATAATAGCAAATGTTACTTCAAACTGTCTCTGTTATAATATACATGTTATTAACTAACTATTCGATATATAGGAAATACCTTAATAAATAACTGAATATTGAAGGTAATGTCTATCTATATTTGCAAATATAAAATATTTGGAAAAGAATTGGTAAGTAATTCTAAAACTTCCTCTTCCCTCTACAATACACATTTACCTACGTATTTTATATATTAAAACAAACATCTAATTATAATGATATATACAGGGTGTCCGTAAAGGTCACGTTAAAAATGAAGAGGTGTACAGGGGAGCTCAAAATAGTTGTAGTACTTCATAAAAAAATTTTTCGTATTGGGCTTCGTTGTGGAGTTATTCGTCTTCAAAGAAAATTGTATACCCCTTAATTTTTCACACAACCTTTCCGGACACTCTGTATTTATGCGCATTTCAACTTTTTTTTAAGTTTCAGTAAAATTTAAGTGTCAGAATTTATTGACTTCTCAAGCTCTAATTACTGTTGCATCTTTTGGACAGTCTATAAATAACATAAATGAGAAATGTAATTCATCTTGTGTTGTAATCGCGGTTCATCTTTTACATTTGTAATGGAGCCTTTTTGTCACATGCGACGTTTGAACATGTCTCACATATGTTCTACGAGCTAAAGTCCACTTCTTACCTACCTATGCTGTTCAGTTTAACTTTTTAATTTCAACTTCATTGATATAATCATCGCCTAGCATATGTTACATTAAATACAGTCGTGTGCGTCTAATATCGCCCATTTACAGAAAATCATGATATTCTGAGGTGTAATCGACAGATTTATTAACAGAATTCATTACGTCCTTCAAATATTCCATAGAATCTACACTTTTGTAGATTCTCTATCTACCTTTGCTTAGAGGGGACCATAGTACTTCGCCATTCAGTCGTTTGATTTTTAATAATTTGATTTTAAGTTATTTAACTAATTTAAGTGTTACAATACGTACAATTTTTTGGATTTAGATTTTCAAGTAGAAACCGACAATTTCGAGATGCTGACGTTCAGAATTTTTTATCCCTTGAAAGTATGCTCGATTGATAAAATTAAAACTCTGTGCGCTTCACCAAATTTGTAATTTTCCTTGATTCTCTAGTCCACATAATTTTGTAGACGTAATTTTATCTAGCTGTATTATTTTGAGATCATTTGATAAATGCAATAAAACTGATTGACGGTTGCTATGTTATGGTATTAGTAAAACTAACTATTATGGGGTTTCAACGTAATTCATTTAAATACCATAAGCAATATCTTACATTAAAAAGGTTACTTTCGAATATGCTAGTATTTGCAGAGTAAATGTTTAAATGACAAGGCAGTATTTTCTTCATTTAAAAAATCAGTGGTTCTAACAGTGATTTGCAAGGAACTCTTCGGTTTAGATTTTCACATAGTTTAATTTTATATAACGCAAAATCGTGCTACAACAAACCAATAACAATAGTTGGAATTCAGTTGGGTTGTACCGTAAATAAGGAGATGAGTATATTTGTGGTCCAGAATAATAAATCTGTTGGGATTCAGGTATTCCTCTTACCTTAAATGATACTTATTTCGAAATTACTATTACTTTCGCTATATGTTAGAATCAACAGTTGTTTTGTTGACTGTCTGTTATTTACCAGCAAATGCATTCTAATGAAATGAACACACAATAATATCCTTGCTGTCTTATTATGTTGTAAAAAGAACAATTATTAGTTTCGATAACTTTTCATGTTCATCTTGATGTTATTGTCTATTTGAAAATTTAATTACATAATAGTTGGTACGTTTTTGTCACCAAAATTAAAATAAATTAAGGTGAAATATCCTCCATATAAAAATCTGGAAAATCCTAACAATTTATATCGAAACATTTAAGTATTTTGTAATTATCATGTTATTATACTCGATGGTAAGAAATCAGGCACTCAGTCGGTAATAAAGAAATCTTCAGTATTCCAATTTAGGTTAAGTTTAATTAACTCAACCTCAGATTTACTGAAGAGATCCATCATATTTTGCATTCTTGTACAATTTTCCGTTCTTATTTCAAAGAGACAACTGTCAATTAGAAAAAATAATGGATTATGTTCGGTGTTTAAACCTTTAGTCAAACCACTTTTGCGAAATTCATGTTAAATAGACCATCTCATTTTTTTTAAGAAAGCGATTGGCGTAATTGAAATGAGTCATATAAAGAGGTGTCCGGAAATAGTCAAGAGCAGGTGGTTTTTATTTAAATTTCAGAAAAGTTTTCAATTGAGCGACAGTACTAAAAAAATAACTAATGAGGAGTTTTGAGGGAAAAATTGTATAAATAACTTCATTCAATAATCGATCAAAGTAAATTTAATCTAATCATAAACCAAAAAGCTTTTATTCACCACTTAAAGCAGCAAATTCAGAAAAATATTGTGATTCCTTCTGCAAGTCATTAATTATCCAGCTTTAAACTTCAAACTGCAACTTAAGTTTGATTAAAAGTAGAAATGGTAGATGCAAAATAATTATGTAGGTAATGTAAATTTGCTGGTGACAAATGATACATGCGAATTCAGTGAACTTGAGAGAGATATTGAAGAACTCTTTGTCACTGCATTATTGCCAACCACGTCGTGGACATGCTTATGTTGTAAATTACTGCAGTTGCTACAACAATTTTCAAGTGCTGTGTCAAAAGTGATCTAGCACCATATCCACTATCTCCAGTTAAGAAATAATTCCTTATCACGCCATCTCAGTCTTTCCGATGTCTATAAATTGTTAAAGATTATGCTATTATGCATAGAACCAATCCATTGATAAACAGTATTTTGTTTTTCTAAATTTGCAACTCAAATGACTTGTGTATTTTTAGAGAAGAATCGTTTGCGATTTCTATATATTTTTGGTTCTGTTCAATGTGCCAATACATCTTAGAAATCGAGTAATCAAACTGAATTCTTGGCTTGCTACTGACATTTGTTTTCTATCATTGGCATTGTAATGAAATTTCCATTGAAACTAGCAATTGCACAACTTAGTTTGTGGATAAATCTACAAGTTGTATGTAATTCCCGAAAAGTCACTACAGATTTGAAGAAAAGTACTGGTTGCACAAAAATGCAATGCAACAAGAAACATTAAGTTTAAAAATACATTACAGTGTCTACAAGCTACGAACATGTCGACTTTTTTCCAGCTATGCTCATGCGTTGAAGCAAGTCACAAAACACAAAATAGTTTTGCATTCTACTCGCAACTAGTAATTATAAGACTGTTGATTGCATGGCTGAAGTTAGAAAAAATATTAAAATCTTCTAATTTATAACAGAGCTATTCTCTAAACTGGATTGTAAGGTTCTCCTTAATGGTAAAACATCTGAAAAATTCGAAATAAGGAGAGAATTGCGACAGGAAAACCCGCTGTCTACAACTTTATTCAATATAGTTGTAGATTCTGCAGTAAAAGAAAGCGAAATACCGGTCATGTCAAGTATTAGCTTATGCTGATGATCTTGTGGTTCTGACGAGGATAGAGAGCAATTTACTTACGTTTATATCAGGAGAAAAGCACTATAATTTCGAGAAGATGACAAAATTTAATTATCTGGGAGTGGCAATAACTGATAAGGGAGAAGAAAAAGATGAAATACAGGAAAGGATTGCAAAAGGAACAAAATGTTTGGGAGGGCTGCATCAGTTGTTAAGATCAAAAAATATTTCCAAAAATGTCAAGAAAAGAATATATAAGACAATAATAAGACCAATAGTTGTTTATGGAAGCGAAGCATGGAAATTGAATACAAAAGAAAAATACTCTTTGGAGATATTTGAGAGAAAAGTATTGAAAAAAGTATATGGAGGAAAGAAAGAAGGAGAGGTATGGTTGAAAAGAACAAACGAGGAATTGATAAGAATATACGGGGACCCATTAATAACAAACGTGGCTAGAGTACAAAGATTGATATGGCTGAGACACGTGGAAAGGTTGGAAGGAGAGAGACCAACGAGAGAAGTACTGACAGGAGGTACAACGGAGAGGAGAAGATGGGGCAGACCTCGGACGAAATGGCTACAAGCGGTGGAAAAGGACTTGGATGAAATGAGAATAGGGGACTGGAGGAGAAAAGTAGAAAACAACAAGGAATGGAAAAAATGTGCAACCAAGCCATGAGCCTTCTTGGCTCGCAGCGCTGATTATACTACTACACTACTATTCTCTAAACTATAGCATTATTTGTTTTTATTTTGTACTTTATTGTAGGTTGTGATAATGACACGACACGTGACAGTTTAGTTTTGGTATATGAATGAACAAAGACAAAAACCTGTTGAAAAGAGGCAGACAATAATTGTAGCTGAAAAATTCAACTTGGTTCAACTTCTGCTTTCTAATTGTCTAGTATCTGCTCCTGAAATGGTCTACAACTGTTCGTCTCATTAAATACTCCAAATTTAAACAATTGGAACACATTCTTTTATATTGTGAGACAAAAACCAGAGAAAAAATATAAATTTCACTTATTAAAGCATGGTGGCACTAATAATAATCAAAATGAAATAATCCATAGCAGTAAATAATGTTCTGCAAAAAAAAAATGTTAAAAAATCTTCACGTAGTGTAAGAACAGTTCGAGAGTATAAAACTCTTAACCCAATGGTGGTGTGTGAGGGGTCAGGGGAGAATAAATAAGAACACTTTATCTGTAAAATGTTTAGCTTATCTGAACGCAAAAAGCTAATCTGAAGTGTTGTTGAAGTGCTTCCATATTACATTTTTTGTCAGTTGGAAGGCAGCTTATGTTATAGGTATTATAAGCTATACAATTACGGATTGGTGAAGAGATTTGTTCTGGGGATATTTTTCAAATAAAACGAAAGGTATTCTTAGACTAACGATACTTACTAAGAAATTCTGTGTATCTCCATTTCTCAAATTCTCGATTTTGGAATTGTCCTGGAGTTCGAGGAGGATCAGTTATAATTATCTACTTGATATATTCGTCATCATTTTAAATTCCATATAACTGAATTATGTTTTAACGTTTTCTTTTTTATTTACGACAACACAGCCACATAAAAAAAGAAAAGTTGTCTGTACTTTTCATGCGATATTTACGAATCCGGTGTCAGAATTGAGCTATCACATCACAGGAATTTCCTAACCTCAAAAAACAGGTAAAAAATAGTAGAAATTCATGAAAAAGTGCTAGGAAAAATACAAATTTTTTTTTTCTATATTCAAATGTTCATTTATATAATTAAGACCCCGCTGAACGTGAATTAGCGGTCAGAATTAATGGTTCTTTTTCTAACCTCAAAAAACAGGTCAATTAAGGTCAGATATCACGAATTTTAAAAATAAAAAAAATTCGCGCAAAATTTGGTGTACGGGGGTTTTCGTTGTCGCTGATCACGGATCCATGGTCAATTTTGCAAAATTCAAGATGGCGGATCCCAGATGGCCGACCAAATTTTCAAAACATAACAGATTCGCATCAAATTTGGTATAAGGTGTTTTTCGGGGTTGCTGATCACGAATTCGAGGTCGATTTTGCAAAATTCAAGATGGCGGCCGACCAAATTTTCAAAAAATAACACATTCGCGCCAAATTTGGTATACGGGGTTTTTTGAGGTCACTGATCACGAATCCGAGATTAGATTTACAAAATTCAGCGCGTAAATAGATCTCTTGCAGAAAAGAAAACAAGATATAGAGCCGAAAAACACATGATTGGATACTCAGGTTATAAAGTAAAATATTATAAAATGAATTTCGCAATTCTGACGTCGAATACGTAATCAGCGACCCCGAAAACCCCCGTATACCAAATTTGCTGCGATTCTGTTATTTTTTGTAAATATTGTTGGCCATCTTGGATCCGCCATCTTGAATTTTGCAAAATTGACCTCGAATCCGTGATCAGCGAGCCAGAAAATCCCCGTACACCAAATTTGTCGCGAATCTGTTATTATTTGAAAATTCGTGATATCTGATCTTTGACCCGTTTTTTTGAGGTTGGAAAAAGAACCATTAATTCTGATCGCAAATTCACTTTGGGCGGGGTCTTAACTATATAAATGAACATTGGAATATAGAAAAAAAAAAAAATTTGTATTTTTCCTAGCACATTATCATGAATTTTTGTTATTTTTACCAGTTTTTTGAGGTTAGGAAATTCCTGTGATGTGATAGCTCAATTTTGACACCGGATTCGTGATCAGGAGGCAAAAATACTACAGATAACATATGTCGCATGAAAAGTACAGACAACTTTTCTTTTTTTGTGTGGCTGTGTAATTTTGAAACTATCTAAACGCGTTTTGAACCAGACATAAAGCGTCAAAATTGGAAGCCCAGCTGAACCAATCAAATGAAATAGACCCAGATGTGGACTGCGAAAGCACTAATAATGACAGTGCGGAAGCACAATGCAAGTTCAGCGTTATAATTAGCTTAAGTAGCCTTTAGAAGCGTACATATTTTTGATGTTAGGTTGGTATTATACTGCCTCCATGCAACGCTTAGTCTGATGTTTCTTCAAAAACCCTTTGCTCAGTCTCTATATCCTTTGTTTCCATCATATTTTAAACTTTATTCAGCTGAAGCAATTGTCTTCCTCGTCTATTTAACAATACTGCAATTAAGTTCAAGTGTCTCTGGAATGACCATTAAAGTTTTTTGAATTACTTTTGTTGTTGTTGTTCTCCGCAATTTCCTTACAACCCTCAAGCTTACGCACCTATATGTTTCTTTAACCAATTGTCTGGTATGATTAAGATGTTCAAATATGTACTCGTCATTTAAGGTCAAGGAACTACAATTGGATAGAGACAGTCAAACTGTTACAATTTCGAAAATCCACACCTACGCCACTGCGAATAACAATTACTTAATTCGCAAAGCCCCAGCATTTCCCAACGCATTCTGTTGTTGTTTTAAAAATAACTAGATTACCGACGGAAAAAATCCGAATTATCTATGGTCTTTAAATCTTAACGCAATTAATTCAGTTTTTCTGATTTGCCAAAATCCACGTTAAACTGACCATCTCAAATGAACCGGCGATAATGCAGGCCGCCGCAAGGGATTGCGTCACTGCCTTGCCGGCGTGCGATGTTAGCCAGCGAATTCACATCAATTAAGGCTTACATAACGGCGTAAGTAGAGCATGCGCCGGCACTCTACCGTGGAGCGTTTAACAATACCACCGCTGAGCACGACACCGTCGATGAGAGGAAAAGTCGGCCGGGTTAATCGCTTTTTGATGTGACTGTCTCCCGGACAGCCAGCCTATAGGACGGGAGGTACCGACGGATTTTCTGTTGTGATTATTGTCGTGTGTCCTATACTTTAGAGGGCATAAATGTGCTATATTAAAAAAGATTTAATGCCATATACGACAACATTGCACAGCACAGCAATTTTTCTCAATGTGGCTACGTCGTAAATTTGTCTGCAGCCGCACCATCTGTTGACAAAGACATAAAACAAACAAATTTTAGTTCTGTGGCTCATTCCTAATTCGCACTCAGGCTCACGTCAGATAGATAGTCAGAATTTTGACGACCGAGAAATAAATATATATATAATAAATATAACAACTTCTTTTTACCTGAGATTAAAAATTAATTTGAGTGAAAACAGTGAGGATCACATGTTTCAAAAACTCCACCAATGTTTTTTTGTTGTCAAAATTTTAATAACGTGTCATTTTTAATTCTGTATGTGGCGCCCAACAAAAGACTAAGTAAATATTTGAGGTTTTTTGGACTCTGTGTATCTCAAGAACCAAGCCGTTGCGGACCCAACTTTTTATCTTAAAATTAGTCAAATATTCACCCTTTAAAGTCTGTACAAATACTTAATAAACACCTTGTACATTAAAAGTGTAACTATTCAAATTTGAAAAGTTAACACGAAATATATTCAATTCTACTTGTTCCTCCTGAAAACTATTGTGATTCTCTATCTGCATTACTGAATGATCTTGAGGTGCCTCTAGTTCTTGCTGAAATATACTTTTTGAAATTTTCAACTTATTGACGATGCTTTCTCGATATCTCCTTCTACCACACTAGTTGACAGCCATCCTCCATGTCTTTTAAGTGTTTGAATATCAGCTCCACTATCAACGATGAAGGTGGCAGACGTCCTCTTCAAGCAATGGCCAGTGCACATGGATGCATCTGAGAGTTTTAAATATTCTGCAAATGTTTGGGAAATCTTTGCAAAACCGTCAACTAGCTGTATTGTGCACATACCGTGATTATAGTAAATGAAAAATCTATTGCGTTTTACTTGTTTGGGTCCAATTGTAAATACTTATGATAGATTTCATATCCGATACACTTTGATCCTACGGTAAATAGACGTTTCTTTTTGGTTTTGGTGTCATGTACAGTTATAACCAAAATTTTTCCCGTGTCTTCTATATCTTTAACAGTTAAACTGCACAATTCTGCACGCCGACATACCCCATTTAAACCAAATATTGGTATCACTTTCATTAATAAAATCTTATCGCCTGGAGCCTCTTTTAAAAACATAGCAAGGTTTTCCATAGTCCAAACTTTTGATATTTTGGTTATTTGTATAGTATTTTTCAACATGGAATATGTAGACCATAAACTGGATGCCTTAAAGAGAATTTGCGTAAAATAACGAAATACATTCTATGAAAAACACTAAAATATGTATAAAAAATAGCTTACCTTCTCAAAAAATACACGATCATTATACATTAGTACTTAGTATGTTTTTTGTTTTTGTCGAGCGGCATTTAAAATTTTCTAAATTGTTTTCAGTAGCAGGACTCATTTTTATAATTACCTAGTATATAACTTAGAAACAATTCGACTCACAAAAATGAAACTTAAATTGTTATTTTATAAATAAACAAAGTCGTGTCAGGTTACTAGCTTACGGAGATCCCACACAAGTAGCTACTATGAAATTTTTTAAATTTCTAAGTTTGTAATACTTTTATATCTGTATACTATTTGTATTATAATTACCTACTGACACAAAATGCGAAATCATAGTATAAAAAAATCTCGTAAGAAAAGCAGTTTTACTTAACTCATAATATTGTTTTTGTCTACTTTCATAACTAGAGATCATGTGAGGTATACAGGGTGTGGCGTGTATAATCTATAAAAATTAAATAACAGCTTCCTAACGATATTTGTAAAAGAAAAGTCTTATACGAAAAAGTTCCATTTTTGCGTTTTTTTTTGTAAATTAATGTTCAATTATGGATCAAAATGTTTTCTTTGAAACGGTCCTGTCCGTGTGCTGTACGATGAGTTGTAGACCAGCCGCGTAAACAAATTGCCGTTGAAAGATAGAAAGATACTTCTCATTTTTTGGAAAAGTTTTCTATGCAAAAGTAGAAACTAAGAAGAATAGATATTTAAAAAAAACTAATATACTGATATTAAATGCAATAAGAATTCGCAAACAAAACCACATCCGTAAGCTTCAGTAGTTGCCAACTGTGTGCACTAAACAAACTCCATTGAAATATGGAACAAAATAAAATAAAAGTTACCATTTGTAGAGAATATGTTGAATTTGATGCCCGCTAGCGCGGGCTTACACAGGCTTCGCACCGACAATTTTGGCGAATATTTTCCCAAATTCCAGGTATTCCCCTAATTGTGTCAGCAGCTTCAAGTATACGGTTTTGCAATTCTTCCACCGTAGCAATTGGGGTATTGTAAACCAATGACTTCAAGTGACTCTAAAGATAAAAGTCCATTGCAGTTAGATCGGGTGACCGAGGTGGCCACGGCACAGGATCAAAGCGTCCAATCCATCGCTGAGGAAACATTTCAATCAAAAGTGTCGTTACTTCTCGAGTACTGTGTGAAGTGCCCCATCTTGAAGATAAAACATGCGTGCCCTTGTAATGCCACATCGTCCAATAATTCAGGCAACCGGTTTTCCAAAAAGACAGCATATGCTGGTCCATTTAGTCGTCCTTCAAAGAAATAGGGAACCACAATTACATCGCCTATTATGCCAGCCCAAACATTTACCGAGAACAGATGTTGAAAATGAGTTTCCCTAATCGCGTGAGGATTTTCATCACCCCATATGTGCATATTATGAAAATTCACTTCATCACGGGTAAATGTTACCTCATCTGTTATACAAACATAAGAAGGAAAGTCTACTTGATTGGCATATTGCTGTAAAAACCATCTGCAAAAAACGCATTCGTTGATCATAATCCGGGGGTAAAATCTGTTAACTAGTTGCAGATGATAGGGAGGATGCAACAGCTGGCGCCTTAAGATGCGATGTACGGTGCGAGATGAGGTTCCTACTTGCTGTGCGAGTCGTCGAGTACTAATTGTGGGGTCTTCGTCAAGATTTTCCAACACTGCATCTTCAACATTAAGCTTCGCTTGCTGATCACGTCCTTTTCGAAGAATAACACTTCCCGTGTCTCGCAGCCGCTGAACGCACTGTAGAATTGTATTTGCACATGGGGGGTGACGTTGTGGCCATCGTTCCCGGTACAACTTAGTCGCGGCAAGCGCATTTTCTCTGTCTGCACCATACACTGACACCATATCGACACGTTCGGAAATAGTAAATGCATTGTTTTCTTGGTTCATTGTAAAACTAGTGTGTGCACAAACTAAAAAATTAAGCAAAGTAAGAAATAAAAATCTTGTTTTTAATGTAATGGGCACGCTATTATTATTGTTTACTTCTTTATAAAAATTACACTGTCACTATCGTGGAATTACAAAATAAAAACTTTTTTCTGGAGTGTTTCACTTTTGAACACTGATGGGTCGATGGATTTAATATTTAATAATTAAGTGAATAATGAATTCAATACAAATACAAAATCAGTTGACTGCACAAATTTTTTGGCAATGTAACCTAACCTAATTTTAGAATTACCAGTATTAGATTATACCGACTTAAATTATAAAGTTACATATCGGGTCGCATAAAAACAAGTTCCAAAGTTTTTAATAAATAACACAGAGTCGGCCTTCATTTTCGTTGGATAAATGAACTTTAATTTACTAAAAAAAAAAAACACGGAGATAGAACTTTTTCGTATCAGACTTTTCTACAAATATCATCAGGAACTGTAGTTTAATTTTTATAGATTATAGACGACACACCCTGTATAGGCTAGTCGTTAACGAATGGTATGACGTCATAACATGGCAATTATTAAGTGCAGAAATTATTTCACAAAAATTCTGATTTTACTTTAGCTTACTATAATGTACACTTTCTGAATATGCATAAAAGAAATATGCCAAATGTGCCCATTGGTCTATACAATTTATGGATTCGCAGTTGCGTGACAGTTTAACACCTATCCGCGATATTTTTAAGATGCAAGCGCATCAAGCGGCGAAAGCAGTAAGCTCCGAGACAAGGTAATTTTGACGTTTCCGTTCGTGTTTACACATTCACTTGAACAACATTTGTCTTATTTGCCGTTATTATTAGTAATTTTGTTATCAAACTGCGGTTATTTGAGTTTTGTGTTATTTTATAGGTTTCAACTATTTCATAAATAAATTTTAAGGCAAGTATTTATGTCTACTTTATTTGTCTCTAGCATTACAATTTAATGTACATTTTATTAGGTTATAACTATGTACTTATCCGTTGTGGAAGGAGAGGCAGTTTTTAACGCTGATCATGTGCTACACTATATGGGAAAATTGGGCAAAGTTAATTTAAATTTAGAAATTTATATTGTGTCTGCAAACTAGTGCCCTTACCTACTAACAACCCTCATGAAATTCAGGGAGTATTATTTATTGGCAATAATATTTAGAAAATTTCTTCAATGGTTTGATGAAAACTTAAGTCTGGATTTTTCTTGGACCATGAAGAGCAACCTTGAACTGAACAATAATAGTTTGACAGTTTCTTCTTTCTATCCATAATTGCTGAAGTTTTCCTCACACTATTTTCTTAAAATAACAGTATTCAAAAAACGAACACTAAACAGTTTTAAATAAAATACAAAACGAAATGTCACACACAGAAGAAATGTTTTCCTTGTTTAGCTAGTATCACTTGTCACCGCCAGAGGGCGAGCTCTTAGCTGCATTCGCGAATACAAAGTAGCCGGCCACCTTTCTGTAGCTTTTCATATTTACAAATTATCATGAAGTGGGCCCAGATTTTGACATCTATCAACTGCATTTTAGTTCCGTCATCGACAATCAGGAATAAGTAAATAAAATTATACTGGTAGTATCAAAAAAGCATAAACACGACCAAGTGTATGGTTATTAAGAGCAAGTTTATGGTTGAAAATTAATTTCATTCCAGAACCACTCAACCTTTCTAATATCGAATTTGGAGAGTAAGAAGTTTTATAGTAGACTTATATGAAGTGATGAAAGGAAGAAACGTATCCTCCCAAACGGATGATTCTTCAGATACCACAATTTCAACACTCAATCACCTTCCAGTAGATGAACGCATCCTGAATAAAAATAAGGCAGCGAACAAGAGAAAAGTCATTCGTTGTGTTAAAAAAGTGCAAATAAGGATAGGGGGGTGTGTTACTACTACAAAATCTGAAAATCGCAACACCTGCATCCAGTTGGGTGATGTTCATGCGTTTGCAGAAAATTTCGTGGATGACATTATAAACGAAGCCGAAGGTATGCCAAATGGAAAGTGTAATAATTTTATATTTTCTTTAATTTTTTTTTTTAGGTATAATCAATAATTACACAAAAAGAAATGCTGTATGTACGTCAAAAGCATTGTACAGAAAAAGCTTTTACTCCAAAATATTCAAATGAGACCAGTCATCCTAGTCAAACGTTGAAAATTATTGAATTTTCCAATAGAGTTGCAAACTGACTAAATAAATAATAATTATAAAGGTTTTATATATATCCTGTTTTAATGTTCTGGATATGCATTATTTTGTGAAAGCACTGCGAAAGTGTTCTGAAATTTCTAAATCTCATTTAATAAAAATAAATTTGAGTTAAGTTTTCATATTTCACAAAATATTTTAATACTGAATGAATATTTAGATTTAATTCATAATATTCAACAAAGCTTGTCATTATCATAATAAAAATAATCATTTATGATCAAGTTAAAGAAAATAGCTTATTTAAAGTATAAACACTCTAAATCTGAATCAGCTTGGGGTGAATATATGGTCATTAGAAATTTTGTCAACAGATCTGTGACGTTTGAAAAAAGCATTCTTAAATCATTTTAAAACTGATCATAAAAACTTTTGAAAACTTCTTAAAACTAAATATTAATTCAAAACCTACATCTAGTTCTGTGAATATGGCTAGCTCCGATGACTTTCTTAACTTTTTTGCTTCCCCTTTGTCTCACCCGTCGCTGAATACTAGTACTCTTATTTCGGATAGTTATATTAACAAGTCTTATGGTGAAGCAGGTAATAAGTTTGTATTCACTGAAGTTACTGTGGATAAAATTGACAAAATCATTAGTAAACTTAGATCTTCTGCTAAGGGCTGTGATGATATTGATTTAAAAATGATATCTCTTGTAACTCCATATTTAAGCAATCATATTACTTTTCTTATAAACTAATGCCTCGCGGCTGGAGTTTTTCCTTCTGCGCGGAAAGATGCTAACATTATGTCTGTCGCAAAAAATATTAACCCCACAAATATCTCAAACTTTCATCCCATTAGTATCCTTCCTACCTTAACAAAAATCTTAGAAAATGTAGCTTCTGAACAAGTGAGCAACTATTGTAATAAAGCCAATATACTGCCTGATACTCAGTCTGTCTTTCGAGCTCAATATAGTAGTTGTACTGCTCTACTTAAAGTTACAGATGATCTTATAAGTGATATTGATAAAAATAAATGTGCCTGTCTTATTCTTCTTGATTTTAGTAAAGCATTCGACACTTTGTATCATACAACACTCTGTATTAAGTTAAAATATTTTGGTTTTAGTGACATTGCTGTCGCTTTCTTTAAAAGTTATCTGTTGGACAGACGCCAGAATGCTGACGTATCTTCTTTCTGCTGAAGTTTCCCATGGTAGTGTTCTGGGTCCTCTTCTCTTTTCTATTTATACTGGAGATTTTTATAGTTATCTCCATTATTGTCAGTCCCATCAGTACGCAGATGACACAATTATATTTTTCTTTGTGTCCTCACATCTCTTCAGCTGTGGCTCTGATCAATACTGATCTAAATTCTATCTCTGAGGTATCTTTGGCTCATAATCTTATTTTAAATTAATCCAAAACTCGAATGTTAATTTTTGGAAATAATAGGAACGTCATTGTAGATAATTTAGATTTTACTATTATTCTGAATGGACATACTATTGTTCCAACTGATAACTGCGAAAACTTTGGGTTGTGGGTAGACAATTCTCTTAGATTTGCCAAGCATGTGAACTATCTTACTCAGAGATCTTTTGGCAAGCTGAAAGTCCTTTACATGCATAAAGATCTTCTTAGTACTGAAATTAAATTAAAAATCTGTGATTCGCTGATATTATCCACCATTGCATCTCATATTGGCCTGCTTTGGTCCTCAGGGATAAAGAGTGTCTCCAAAAAGTTCAAAATGATTTTATCAGGTTTAATTATGGTCTTCGTAAGTTTGATCATATTTCTACTAGTTTTAAAAATTCGAAGTGGTTTAACCTCAGTGCTAGATTTCGGATCCAGTTGTCCTGTTTGACTTTTAAGTTATTATTATATCATAAACCTGAATATTTAACCTCAAAGCTCATTACGAATTTTGATGTGTATCATTTGCCCACGCGTAACCGTTGTAACTTTTGTGTTCCAAAGCATAGGACTGCTCTGTTTCACCGGTCATTTTCTTGCAATGCTATAAAAAATTATAATTCTTTGCCTAATGATGTCAAGTCCCGCAAGTCTATTCGCAGTTTTAAAGAATGTCTTTAAAACTTTAATAATTAATTATTGTATCAGTTGGTTGTATTATTTTATTATTACTGGATTTAATTTTTGTCGTAATATGAGTATGCATTTGGGTGTGTTATGTGTTTAAATAATTGTTTTTGTTTTTCTTTTATGTTTGCTATTTTATTTGCTATATCGTTATAATTAACCCTCATCAATGTAGGTACTGCATTAAAGAATGATTTCAGCTTGCCTAGTTCATTTCCGGAACGAAAAACGTTTTTGTTTTTAGATCATTTGTATAAATTTTTGTGTTTTCGTTATTATTACAGTTAAATCATAATTTATTCATAGTTTCTTGTTTCATGTTTAAGCTCAAGGGAATGTTACGAATGATAAATCAAATTCACAAGTCACAATTCAAAACGAGACTTTCTTATTGTTAGATCCTTTTGAGACTGAAAAAAATAACTACCAATTTATGTTTCGACCGGGACAAATTATAAGGAAGTCTATCATTGGCATTAGATACTTTCATTACATCACGTTACCGGTTAGTCTTCCATTTTGTCTTCACACCAATTATTCGACCTCTCTCAAATTCTTCGATTTAGATAAAATCGAAAAGTTTGTTGGCAAAGGTCGTTTCATTCGTGGCAATACCAACAAACTGTTCTACTCCAATTATTGCTTATTTATATTTGCTGATTCCTGGTTAAAATATAAATTGAATTAAAAAGTGACATTGGAAAGTTTTTACTGATTCTGTATAAGTTTGCACTTTTATATTGTCTGGAATTATTTATTTGTGAAATAGTATTAGTTTTTTTTCTGTGTAAAGTATTTTGCCAACTAAGAAAAATTGTATTAAATAAGCCCTTGCGTCAAAAGAAACAATCAAGGATTATTTTTATTGTCTAGATAAGAATCTTGCACTGAAAAATCGGACAACTGAAAAAAACTTCAGTCAATATGTGTAACCAAAAACTCACGTATAGCCCAGTGAATATTTCAAGGTTACAGTAATTCGCATAAAGCTGAAAATTGGTATGAATGTTGGAAACACCATTATAAATGAAATGTGAAAAGTCCCCATCGATCCCACATTTGTAAAAAAAAATATTCAAGGTCAAAGTTCGCAGATATGGGTTTGTTGCATTTTACAGCCAAACGGTAAGTTTTATCATAAAAATAGGTCAGATAAAAATTGTAGATTATACATTTATCTATCAAAATTGTTCTTAAACTTTTTTATCTAAGAATCACCATTTCTGAGACATAGCGATTCAAAAAGTTGAAAAAGTTGTGTTCTCCATAATATGATAATTGAAACAGCAATAGAACAATTCAACCACCAACAACAAATACAACTATTGTTGTTGGTGAAGATGATGTCAATATGATGATTAGAATAGAAAGTATGCAATGAAACATAAGGCCGTTGTAAAAAATGGTATAGAAAATAAGAACAAATTTGATGCAAACTTTATTTTATGTTCAAGAATAATTTAAAGAGGGACTATAGAATAAACTTAGTAGTAATAATACTTTAAAATAGAAGAAGTGTATATGTAGTGTACCATTTTACTCAGTTTTTATATTATTTTTGAACATAAAACAAAGTTTGCACGAAATTTGTTCTTATTTTCCATACCATTTTTTATAACGGCCTTATTAGTTCCTGATTCGACATATTTTATTCGACTAAAAAAACGTGACTATAGTGGTGGATGTTTTCATTCGAATTGTGGTACGAGGGAAAGTTGTAAAATTGTCAGGAATCGCTTTTTCAACATAATCAACTGAAACTTCATATTCGGGCTAATCTTTTAGAGAGAAATAACCTTTTATTTATAACATTTTCACCTAGGGTTGAAAACAAAGGTACTTTATGCTTGGGCCGATTTGCAGTTTTCGTCTGCCCCTCGTATATAACAAGTGTTTTATGAGGTTCGATGGGTGCTATTTTGAATCAACTGAAACTTTATATTCGGGCTAATCTTTTAGAGAGGAATAACCTTTTATTTATAACATTTTCACCTAGGGTTGAAAATAAAGGTACTTTATGCTAGGGCCGATTTGCAGTTTTCGTCTGCCCCTCGTATATAACAAGTGTTTTATGAGGTTCGATGGGTGTTATTTTGAATCAACTGAAACTTTATATTCAGGCTAATCTTTTAGAGAGAAATAACCTTTTATTTATAACATTTTCACCTAGGGTTGAAAATAAAGGTACTTTATGCTTGGGCCGATTTGCAGTTTTCGTCTGCCCCTCGTATATAACAAGTGTTTTATGAGGTTCGATGGGTGCTATTTTGATTTGACGACATGCAGATACAACTGACAATCGAAGGAATTTATTAAATTTATACATAAAGTTTTTTCTTTTGCTATATTTTTCAAAATCAATTTTATTTTTGTTGCATTATTTAAGATCGTTAACAATTATAAATAAATTTATGCATCAAATAACATTTGAATAGAATAAAGATTAGTTACTGAACACATGGATTCCAAAACTTCACTATTTATATTTTACATATTTCTTAGAATACAATATTAAAAGAGTATTATTACAAATATTTAGAAAATTGAATATCAAATATTCATAAATAGTAAATAATACTCAAATTTGCAACATATGCAGTTTAGAACAAAGAAACAATGAAACGAGTAAAACGTCGTATCGATTTTTTGCGTGATTTTGTAAATATTTGGCAGAACTATTTACCCATAGAAAGAGCTATTGGTTGGCAGTGATTCACTAAGGCAATTTATCGGTTTCCTACACCTTCTGGTGTTGCATCAGAAAGAAAACCAATTAGACGAAAATAATGAAATCAAAAAGATGTCGCGGCAACGAAAGACCTACATGCTCATGGGCATTGAAGACTACTTGAGCAACCTCAGTTGACTTTATTTACACTTTGCAGCACGGTTTAACAGCTATTATTTTTGCGACACCGTCCGAGCAAAAAATTATTTCAATCCTTACGGGTAAAAACGGTGTAAAATACACATTGCAGTTTTTGCATTATTTATTTTCGTAAAACGGTGTTCTAGAAAAGAGAAAATGTGTTCGCTTTAAAAATTCGATATTGGCAAACAACGTTCAGTTTTGTGATTTATTTTTTGCCATTTTTAATTACAATTCAAATGCCAGGTTAAGCTTGCGGTCGACGGACAACCTTGTAGGTGGAATTTAATTGGTGCACAATCACAGTAAAGACAAAGTACCAAATTAAAGCACAACTGTCGTTTTGAAAATTGAAAGCGTAAAATTCGGTCGGTTTCCTTAAAAGTGTTAATATGTTGCGCATAAGGTGGTCTTCAGACTTTCTGTCAAATTAAGGATTTAATTATAAGGAATTAGGTCTTCCGTTTTTACCCGTTTGACACTTTGCCTAATATATAAGAAAAACTCGACTTTTGAATTGTTGATTTCAAAACCGTTTTCGCTTTAGAGAAATGAATCGGATATGTCCGTATTGAGAAAACCCCTTTGTTGAAATTTCGTTTTGACACATAAGAATATTTATTCACAAATTGACTCCCGCACAATTGTATAGGAATGCCGAGATAAACCTAACATACGGCAATTTTCTATGCAATAATTATTTTTTCAATATGCTATTCATTCCATATCACTGATTTTATTTCTGTATCAAAAATATTTAATGCACCACTTCTTTAGCTTCATTTCTAAATCTTTGTTCCCCTAAATCATCCCAAAGAAATTGACAATTACAACAAGCAAATTAAAGACAAGCAGAACTCTTCAAGGACTAAAATTTCGTACTTTAAATGATTGCTCTAATGTTTGATTCTACAATAAGTTCATTTACATCTCAGGAAAAACTTGGCAGACCTTCCCAAATAAGAATTTATATATACAGGGTGGTCAAATGAAAACTAAACAGAGCCATTTTCAGGAACTGCGTCAAGATTGTAGAAAAACGCTCAGACCCGTCGTTTTTAGATTAAAGGGGGACATTCTTTGTTGGTATTTTTTACTCCGCCACTTTCACCCCCAAGCAAGGGTAAGCATCACCCAAAAATATTTAAATGGCATTGGGGGTTGAGTAATATTTATAATTCCACCCAATACTTATTAATAATTTTGATTTTAAAGTTGAAACTTATGTACAAACAATTAGTAACGGTAAAAATGTCAGTCATTCGAGTTAAGTACGCCAATGGTATAATTTTAGTATTTCTTGCGTTGCATTGGTTTTTGGCGATTTGTTATCACTTTCGTAAAAAGAACACAATAGTAAAATACAAAAATGAATGCTATACACACACCCAATGAACATAAAATTAGTGGATTCCAAATTATTTTCTAGTATTATTTCGAAGCGTTGGTTGGTAGTTTGTTTAATTGTGTTTTTGAAAATTAAACACTATGGTTTATTCAATTGCGGAAAGGGTAGATATCATTTCGCTTTACTTTAAGAACAATAAATGTGCGAATAGAACAGCTCAGCTATTTAATGAACAACATCAAAATCGACATATCATGTTCTAGAGTTAGTAAACACATTTCAAGAGACAGGGAATGCAGCCAATAAAAAACGAGAAATTGAAAAACCTATAGTTAATGAAGCTAGTGAAGTTGCAGTTTTGGGACAAATTCATCTTGATCCTACGTTAAGTCCAAAGAATAATCAGGCGAAGCATGCAAGATTAGAGTTGCATGAAGATTATAATATATATTTCAATCTCCAACCCTGGTATGATCTATAAATGGCTCAAAGGCAGATAGTGAAACAGGAACTGGGGTAATAGGATTGAAGCTCAGGTGGCAGAGAAGCTATAACCTAGGAACATTTTCGCAATCAACCAACACAGTGAGATTGTGTGGGGTGCCAAGACATAAAGGTTTTGAAGGAAATGAAAAAGCGAATGAACTTGCAAAAAATGAAACTGAAACAATTTTTCTAGGACCAGAACACCGGTATTAGGTATTACGTAACTAAACAGATGCTTTGAAATGGATATACACTGTAGAAAATATAGGGACTTCAGGACAGACTGAAGTGAAGGCAACATTGGATGCTTCCTCACAAAAGAAAACAAATGAATCGCTGAGTATGAGTAAGATCGCAGGACTTTTGACAGGACACTGCCCATTAAAAAAAACGTCTCTATAACGTGAGATTCTGGGCGAATGTAGGAGGTTTGCATGTCTAAATGTCCTAAATTTGAAGAAATAAAAGTGTTAACGGGCATTTGGCCTTTGTGCTATCCGAATAGACATAGAAAGCACAATAGGCCAGAATTGGCCTCAGTGCTTCGGGATTCTTTGGAGAACCGAACCAGAGTAAAAAACTAAGATATTTGCTTCACAGAAAAGGATGAAAAAAACTTTCCAATAAAAATGTGCAATAATTGAATTCTTCATTGATTGGACTTGAATATTTCGTCATTATACTAGACAGATCTAATAGACAGTGTCAAAACGTGACCTTTCTATTCTTTGTTTCATGACATATTGTAGTGTACTTGAATTAAACATGAGAAAGTTTGTTGTCTAAATATTGTATTTATCAATGTAAATTTCCAGATTTCTCTCATTCTTGCGCTAAGTGACAGTTAAACCTTTCCAATGTAACTTATTGAATATTAGATTTCAAAATACATACTTAACAAAATAGAGACCCCTATATCAACGTTTCATTTTTTTATATTACATTTGTGGTTAGAATGGAAAGTTAGATCGGCATTACTATTTAAAGTACAACTGTTTTTCGGGTTCGCTAACAAACCCCTTATTGTTGGTTTTATAGCTGCTTCTCAGGCAATGGAGCTGTCGCGCAGTTAATCCAATCAAAATATCCAAAAAAAAGTAAGTTTATAGTAATTCCATTGAGCTGAAAATTAGTACAAGTCTTAAATACTCTATTACAAATAAAATATCAAAAATCCCCACTGATCCTACAACTGCTAAAAATATTTATTCAAGGTCAAAGGTAAAAAATATTGTTTTTTTTTACATTTTTTGCATTTTTCTCATAAACGATAAGTGTTCCTCAGATATCGCGATTTTAAAAATATTAATATGCACTCCTACATTGTCACCTGTATACATCATCGAACGTTCAATTAAGTAAAAATATTGGTTTATGTAATTCATACACTAAAATACGTACAAATTATAGTAAGCCATTTACGATTGCTTTGAATCTGTGAACATTGAAATAGATAACACAAATGCTACATCATCGATGGAGGATATCTATTACACCGCATTACTTAGGATCGAGAAGAAAAAATTAAAGTTATTTTTGATAAATACGTTCAGTAAGTACATAGACATGTTGATCATAGTGTGACTATAGTATTTGATGGTTATACTGATTATAAAAAACATATGAAAGCTGCAGAACAACGTCGTCGGACTACAAACAAATCTCTATCTCCTGATGTCGTTCTTGATCAATTTATGAGAATTCCAACAAACCAACATTCTTGCAAATACTCACAAGTCTCGCTTCATTTCAATACCATGCGAATAATTTACAACTGTAAACATTTTAGTGAAACAATCTGATAATGACGTGCACTTGTGGTCTGCATCATCAGTCCTCATAATTGAAACAGCAATAGAACAATTCAATAGAACAAATACAACTATCGTTGTTGGTGAAGATGTTAATTTGTTAATACTACTGACTGCACGAACTCTAATTGATAAGATTATTTACTTTTTGAAACCTGAAAAGACTCAAGTATCTACAAAAATATATTCATCGGAAAGTTTATCTGCATATATTGTTTTTACATGCAATAACTGGCAGCGATCCTACATTAGAAATTCAAAAGGGGTAAAACAACAGTATTTAAATCGGTTGAAAAACGTAATGATTTAATTGGTGGCGCCCTTCTCCACAAGTCATCATCAAAAATGGGATTTGCTTTCTTCTTGCTATATATGGAACTTCAAAAAAATTGTTGTATAGACAAGTATAGACATTTAAGATTTAAAAAAAAATGCACGGAGCAATAAAAGAATACAACTATCTTGTCTTCCTCTGCCTCTGCTTATCAACACTTATATCGTGTATACTATCAAGTTCAAGTGTGGCTAGGTAATCAACTGGACCCAGAAGGCTAAGGTTGGAAATTAATAGATAATACTTTGGAGCCAACTCACACTTTACTCCCACCTGCTCCAGAAAAACTTTGCAATTGTAAGAAGGGTTATAGTATAAACTGTGGCTGTAAAAAAGTCGGATTATTTTGTTCACCAGTATGTACCAATTTTCAAGACCAGTCTTGCTCCAATATTGAAACAAATACAATAGAAGAGGATTCTTATGATATCAATGAGGAGACAACTGATGCATCTTTCTTCTTAGAATAGTTTACAGATATCCAGCAAGAAATGAAAGAAGAAAGCGAAGAAGACACTACTGTTGAAGTAGCACTTGAAGTTATCAGTCAGATTAAAATTTTCCCGAAAGCAACAAAATACGTTCCACTTTAATCATTACCAATAGTACCATTTTTTAAAAATTAATGTCTAATAAAACTGAATCACAATAGATCGTGAGGTATACCTAGTGGAGAAACCACATTAAAAAAAATGCTCCAAGTACCTATAGTCAGATCGTATTCGATGCAGAGTAGAGCAAAAAATTGTCGGTCTTTTATCAAAGGAAAATCGTGTCACCATTTTTAAGAAGCGTAAGATGAACCATTTTAAATTTAAAATGAAATTGAATGTAAAATCTGAAATGCTGCTTCTTATGCACTGTGTTCTGGTAGCAGCTGTAGTCGCCCAGGTGAATCGAGTGTACGAAGTGGTCGGTTATACGTCAAATACTAACCTAGCGAGCTTGGTCGTAAATGAGAGACCACCTCCAAAAAACAACAGTGGCGCAGAGGTAAAATGTAGTACATATGTGGAATTTAAAAACAAATTGGATTTATAAAATAAATGCCTTTATATAATGCCTTGATAATAAATGCCTTTGTTTTTCATTTTGTCCTTCATAAGTATACAGGGTGTTAGTAAATAAGTGCGACAAATTTCAGGTGGTGATTCTACATGAGAAAAAAATGATTCGTTTTCCGAGATACGGGGTGTCAAAGTTTTTCTTAAAAACTGACTATTTAATTTATTGCTCTGAAACCGGTCGAGATGTGCAAATGAAATTTGGTGGGTTTTAACAAGTAGTTATTGCGCATTTTTTGACACGTAATTAAGAATTTTATGTTCATCATTGGCGCGCGTACAGGTAATAATCTCAATTTCTTTAAAGAAAAAAATAGTACGCCACTGAGATATTACAAATTAACTTTGAATTCCTCGTTCAATTTGTGACAAAAAATCTCTCTTGCCTTTTCTTCGTATGGGTCGCTGTTTTGATGCAAAAAAAATAAAACATCGTAAGGCGTATTTTTTATTTCTTTAATACATTACCTAGTAGGCTACTGTCAACATTTGTCTGTTAAATACGAATATTTTTAAGAAATGTCAAATTAGCGTTTCGTCATTATTAATTTATTAAGCTTTTAGTTTGCTATAACATTAGTATTAATAAGTAATTAATTTTTCTTTTATCGATAAGAATGGAAAATTTTACAAATGCGGAATTGTCAGACATGCATTTTGTCTATGGTCGAAGTAATGGAAATGGTCGGCAAGCTCGAGGATTGTATGCAGAGTTGTATCCAGGACGTAGGGTACCTCATCACACAATATTTGCTCGTCTTCATCAACGTTTTTTAAGAAAAACTTTGACACCCCGTATCTCGGAAAACGAATCATTTTTTTCTCATGTAGAATCACCTCCTGAAATTTGTCGCACTTATTTACTAACACCCTGTGTATGTAATTGTTAATCCATAATGCATTATTCAAATTCTAAACCCCTTAAAACCGCACTGCACTGCATCTCTTGACAGGCAATGATCTATTACTTTCAATCGAATATGAACCTACTATTCATTACGTCATAGGTGGTACGGAAATGGTGTGCATATTATTTATGTAGAATACGATTTCTTCAACTCGATATCTCAGGAATGGCGATTCATAGGAAAAAAGTATGACTACCATTTTTGTAGATAATTGCATGTTCTACAATTTTAGTTAGACCTATTTTTACGATAACACTTATCGTTTACAAGAAAACTGCAAAAAGTCGATACTTTTTTTATGACCTTGAATAAATTTTTTAGCAGATGGCGAATGGTAGTTGATGGGGTATTTAAGAGCTGTACCAATTATCAACTCTGCGAATTATTGTAAATTGAAACGTCTATTTTGACTGGATAAGTAACTTCTACAACAAGTTGTATCCAAGGCTTCCAAACATTTCGCCGTTCTTCACTGTCGGCATCTTCAGTGGTGACTCTACAAATGTTTATTGTTCTTTTATGATAAAAATGGTACTGATTTTGGATTTTAATTTCAACCATTGTAGAGTAACCGGAGTAACTCAAAAATAGTTCAAGGAAATAACTTTCAGGCTGGTCATGTTGGCAAAGAAGTGAGTTCACCTACATTTACACTTTATTTTTGCACTAAAAATGAAGAATAATATCGAGACATATCAACAAAGCCAATAATTCTTCCTCTTTACTAGCTAACATTTCACGAGAACTATATATTTACTACTAATTGTACTCTGGCAATTACAGAGCGACAGTCGAGCATGAGCACAAAGCATAAATCTATAACTTTACTGCTTGGCAATAATCTCATCCACCGCAGAGTATTCCCATCCAAAATACTTTCATCAGCCGTACCACCTACTTATTGAATTTAAATCGGCCCATAAGTGATTCATGGCTATATCTCGCCGTTGTGTTACACTGAAATAGGTTCACGGTTGAGAGACCATCTAGACTTCGTAAAGCGTTCACGTCGCACTTTGTCTGTCTTGTGCAACTGCTGCAAAAATAGGCGCATGGAAGTGAAATGGAAAACAACGCTAACTGTGCCACTAAATGAACTGTTAAACGTGCAAACCATAACTTACGTAACTAGCCTTCTTTATATACGGAAAGTTTTCCTTCTCAAGGTTGCCGTGCAAGAAGTTGTTACACCGTTTTTGTTTTGTTTCACAGCCAACTGAGTTAATAACGCCGCTGCCGGTATATAGGTTATTGTATCAGCTGTAATAGGATGTAGAATGGAGGTGCATTCAGAGAACCACTCATTTTTCATTACTTATCTTTCAGCAGTTCCCATGTGCATGGGAACAATTGAAATTGTTAACGATCTATACCTTATTCGAACGTATTTTTTTAGTTCTTTCGCTAGCTACTCGCAAAATAAAGTACACTGAAAGAAATGGGCTTATTATATTAAAATTACACCTTATGCATCTATGGCATAAAGATTATAATGAATTACTTATAATTATTATGTGTGATAGGCTTTATGTTCCATTTGTATAATAGGGAATATTTGCTGTATAAAACCAATATGTATTTATGTATAACAGAATTATTCGTATTCACAATGATTATGTTTTCGTTTTTAACATGTAAAAGTGATCGTCACTTGTCGGTTCATAATCGGTTAAGATCGTAAAATTCCCGCTGTGCATCGACTATTACGCTTCTTCTAGTTGGATAAGGATTGAGAGTATAGACATATATTTTGAGGGGTACATGATCATAGCGTTGTGTTAAGTGGAAAGTTAAATAATTATATGTTTTATAATTTGTAATTGTTTTGTTTTTCATATTTAAATCTTGTCTAAATATAAAATATTATTATCTTGTGTGACCTATTAGAAACCGCTGATGTTAAGCTTTACGTAAGTAGAGGAACAGAAGACCAACGGTGACGAAGAACACGAGCAAAGTCAATCAACAAGAAGAAATAGAATTAGAAGAAAAGGAAATTCCACCTTTTTAGTATACATTGTTCTTATAATTCTAACAAAGAATAAAGCGCACTTCTTTCAGTGTACTTATTACAATAACTAGTACTTGCTGAGTAATTGTTTTATGTTAAACTTTGATATCTTGCAATAAACACATGTTCTTACATCTAATAAAAAATTGTTTTCCTATGGAGCAGATATGAACAATTTTTCATTTAAAGTTATCACAGTTAACATTGGTGGAATAGAGAAGTAGTCAAACTACGCTTTATTAACAAAGTAATTATGAGCTACTTTTACAGACTAACTATAGTTTATACTTTTGATTTGTATACACTGTAGAAACTGTTCATAATATTAAGCTCTTTAGTATTTATATATGTTAAAGATTTTAATGTTTCCAAAGACACGTTGTTGCCATCTTAAGAGGAACTTTATTCAGATATTGATTTGGTAGGGAGATGGATATGATCTGATTTTTGATGATTTTCATAAGTGAGGTTCGATTGTTATGTTCTAAGAAGAAAATTGATGAAATTCGTTCATTGTGACCGTCATCATAAAATCAGTTTTATTTTTCAGGTTCTATTTTCTCTTCATTCTAGTTTAAACTATAACAATAACATATGATTATGTTCAATGTCTATTTCATACCTATTTATTAAAAAAAAAGCATAAATGTGTTTGCTAATAAATAAAAAATTACCCACAATTCAGCAGATCTCAGTCCCATTGATTTCTTTTATCTTGAATCAAATGTATGCACATGTCAATTTTTGTATTGCGGGAATATATTATGAACTTACCTGCAGTATGACGTAACTTACCTGGCCATATTAATTTCCTACGTAGTTGAGAAAAACTACAAGATGTTTATGATTTCTAGGTTTATTTTAGAATATCTCAAAAACTATCAGGCTAAATTTTAATTTACGGCCTCAAATACGTAATTTTGGACATGTGAAATAATAAATATAAACCCTGAAGTTAAATATCTTCTGACACTACAAAAAGTAGAATAATTGATGATGTTTGGTTTAGTTTCCCTTTTTCATCATTTGGAAAGAATGGTAAAATTGATAAAAGTTTATCTTGGTATAGTCTTTCCAAAGTCAGTTGAACATGTATAAAAACGCATAGCAATAAAATTTAATGAATTTCATAGGCGTCCTTAAAAAACTTTTCTGTCAAAAATAATATTAATTTGTAATGTGTAGAAAATATCTATTATGTGTTCATTTGGCCAACAAGATATATTAATTATTTATGCCATCAAAAATTTTATATACTGATGGTATATTGGGGTTATGACATATCAAAAAACATTTACATTTTCATTAAAATATATTACTGCCCGTTAAGAAACAACGGAAAGGTTGTTAGTTTAGGTTAGAAAAGTTATTAAATAAAAATAATCAAGAATAACATAATTCCGTATTGCTGCACTGCACTGCTAGGCAATTTGTCAACAACTGAAATTTATGGCCCAGCGCGGCTGTGTTTGTGCGGCGTTTATGCGCGCGCCATTCTTCAACTGGTCGTATACATTTCTACCACCTCCATGTTTAGTTCGACCAGATCTATACAGGGTGATTCACAACTTATCCAAAAAAAATTGGGAATAGATGCAGCATGAGAAATGGAATTAATTAATATCGTAAAAAAAATTTTTGTAAAATCCTTATAGTTTCCGAGAAAAAAATATTGAAGTTATAGTACATTCAACCACTACATAGCTGGACAACTGTAGTCTCTAGCGTCATTCGCCACGTGGCCTCAGCGACTCCGAATACTGAAATCGGAATTTGCAATCGTCGTTGCGATAGTATTTACCTGTTATTTTTAGTAGTTAGTGTCAAAAATGGGTAGTTAGTCAAAAATGGTTTGCGTGTATAGCAACTCGAAGTTGATGGATATCGTTTTAATTTATGGTGAAGCATTTGTGTTATGGTGAAGCAAGACAACATTTGTGCTAGTTCGTAGAAACTGAGTATAACGGACACAAATGTGTTTACATGGTGGATAAAATTTTGAACAATTATTGTTGTAACATCGGGTATGTCAAATGATTTTATTATTTAAAAACTCAAATTAATTTTATTAATTAATAAAGGCAAAAGCAGTTGAATTTGCCGATATAAAATAGGTGCGATAAAATTCTATTTACATATTTCTTTGCTTGCGAAAGTTTTTGTCCGTTTTTATCACACCGACATGCCGGTCGCATTGTGCGAGGTCAGGTTTTACAGTGGACCAGTTTCCAGTGCCGTGCAGAAGTGTATTTTTAAGTCATTTTCGAACTGCCCTATTTGATTTTTTCTTTACAAAATTGTATTTGTAAGGGTCACCTGTACATCCAGAATTTTTTTTTTGGATAAGTTCTGAATCACCCTGTATATGGGTACGGCTAAATAAATATAGGAACAAGTTTTTCAAATATTTCAATGCCGAATTGCTGTATTGCGACCGAACCTGGTACATACTGCCTAGCTCTTTAGTCTTCAATTGAGATTGGAAAGACTATATCAATCTCAACATTCAGAAGTTTATTTTTAACTTTGAAACGTATTTATTTAGTTTGTACATTTTTAGTTTATATAATTCTATAGGTATGTGTTGTGATATCGGTCATATACCTACTTACAGATATATCAAATGTTACATATTGTTATGTTCAAATTTTGAGACCAATAAAGATTTAATTTTAAGATTAAAAAACGCAAAAATGATAGGTCGATCTGTATTTGTTCCAAAGATACTTGCCTATCCAATCTACCAACCATACGTATAACAACTTGTGTATTAAACAGTTTTGTAACAAGTGGCCGACGAAGAACATAATCCATCAGTCTACCTGCTGCAAAAAGTGCAATAGCAATGCGTATTAAACACAATAAATGAAATAAATCTATTAGTTACTGACACTGATTGAAGAGACTGCGGATTTCTTTCTATTCAAAGATTAGATAAAGCTCTAAAATGGATAAAACTTCTTAACCTACTTCGATGTGCGTTATTTATACAGTAATCCTTCACGATCATCACGTGGAATTATTTTTATTTCTTTAAACTGTCTGGAAATCGTTTAAATATTAACTTTTAATGAACTGATTTTATTCAGATTAGAAAAATATTAAATAAAAGCTGTACTTGATTCAAATTAAGTGTTCTTACAATTACCTTATTTAAAATTAAGAGAACATTATAATAATTGTGATATAATATTTGTAAAACAAAATTCTCACATGTGGTCAAACTGCTGATGTTTTAGATGTGACAAACATGAGAGCTCGAGACAGCTGCACAACAAATGGTGGGATGTGATCCATTAATATATTCATAAATCTTGTTCAATAAAATTTAAGGCTTGATTCGTAAACTACTCATTATTATTACACCAATGGTTGTAGCAAACGGAATTAAATAACCCGAACTTTTTGCAACTGTGGAAGATATACAGTAATACCTTGCTTACCATTTTGTGCAATTTGCTCAATGTTGGAAACAGTCTAGATATTATACAAATATTACGATATGGCAACAGACATATTTGACAGTTTCATTGCTTTCAGGATGCAAGTTTTACCCATGTTCCGAATTCATACCAAGAAATCGCCTATAGAGCCCGAAGCAGCTCTAAAACCAATCCAACAGGGCAGTACTTGTCCATCAAGCCTGTCACCTAACCCACCTAGACAGCACCTATCTTTCGAATTTCGCCGACCCGGAACTAGTGTTCGAAACCACCCCGTACACCGAGCCGAAGCCTGAAGCACTCTTCCACATTCGACGACAAACCCAGACATCACCAGACATTGTTGAAATCCAGAGAGGCCGATAACAAGAAACAACAGCGAAAATCTACCTAAAGAATTGGAGGAGCTATCAAGAACTGTGATCGATCGTCTACTCTGGTTATCTGGAAATTAACCAGTACGCTGCTGGCCAGTACGATTACGATTATCCGCATTCACTTTCATTACACTGCATGTATCATGCTGCATGTAACCAAACTACATCTTGTATACCAATTATACCAAATACATTTTTTTATATTCGATACAAAATTGTTATAAAATGTTAGGATCTCAAACCTAGACAAATCTAGCCACCAAATAGCTCAGACAGCACTACAATCCTGCGGTCATTACAAAAGTGCTCTGTAGCTCGGTAATAAATAGTGCTTTCACATAAAAAATTGCCACAAAAAGGTTCAGTTGAGAACCTCAGTGAAAAATGTCAAACCAAGTTTCAAGTTCTAACTTTTAGGTGTATGTTATAGTCTTTCCGATTCCGATTCCGAATTGAAGAACCAAGAGGTTGGCAGTATGTACGAGATTCGGTCGCTGACGCAGCAACTCGGCATTGAAATTCCCATATTTATTTAGGCACACCCATATACAGGTCTGGTCGAACTAAACGTGGAGGTGGTAGAAATGTATCTACCTAGTTGAAGAATGCGTACGCGGGAAAACGGCGTATAACACAGCCGAACTGGGCAACTGGGTAATAAATCTGTGCTGTTGACAAGTGGTTGACAAATTGCCTAGCAGTGCAGTGCAGCAATGCGGAATTTAGTGTGATTCAGGTAATTTTAATTTATTATAGGCACCTTCTATTAATCATTCATATTAAAATTGCGAAATGGAGAAAAAAAAGGATATTTTGTTTACTAATATTATTACAACATGACATATTGGTGACCGTTTGAACGGAACAAAAAGAAATTTACCATCATATAATAAAATTGTTTGAGGACATAAATAATTAAAATATGTTGTTGGTACAAATAATAGACATTTTCTACACATTATACAGGGTGTCCCGGTACTTGATACAAATAGATGAGGAACGGACTATGCCCAATAGTTAACATCTCAAAACTTTTGCATAGATGACAATCGCAATCTGCCTATATAAAATATAAATTTTCTGAAGAATTTACCAACGATAATACCCTCTTGGTTCAACTCGGTAAAATTAACAGTTTAGGAAATATTTGTGATTTTATGTCAGTGCACATCGAGCGGCGCCTCCACCATTTTTCGTTTTTAATTTTTAATTGGACATAATTACTATGTTAAACCGTACATATTTTTAAAATAAGGGCCTAGAAAATCTTACTGTCTCCTAATGTCATTTTCACAGCAAAATTTGACAAATACACTTTATAACAACACAAAATAGAACAACAAAACAAGAATAAGTTAAAGTAAGTTAAAAAATAATTTAAAAGAAAGAAAACTATTAAAATATATTTTCAATAAGGTCACTTTCTGCCTCCACACACTTCTTAAGTCTACGAATGTTATTTGTTTATACAGGAGAAAGCATTTCTGGGGTACATCTAATATTATCACAATGGAAATTCATTTTTGTAGCAATTCATCCCTTATCTGTACTGGGGTTGTGTACACTAAACTTCCTGACGAAAGAAGTTCATCGGGTTCAAGACTGGAGAACGTGGTGGCCATGAAATTGGGTCGCCTCTTCCAATCCATTTATTGTTAACACAATGGATAAATAATTTTGTACGTCAATATTGAAATGGGGAGGAGCCCCATTGTGCATGAACTAAACGTTTCTTTGGTGTCTAATCGAACATCGTCTAATAGTAGCTGCAAATTATTATTTTGCAAAAACTCCAAATATCGATGTCTATTCAGACGTTCCTTGAAAACGTATGGACCTATTAAATTATTACTCTTTTTCTACTTGTTTTATTTTTCTATTTTGTGTTGTGTAGATTATGTTTGTCAAATTTTGTTAATGAAAATTACATTAGCAGACAGTAAGATTTTCTCGGCTCTTATTTTGAAAATATGTATGCTTTCAACATAGTAATTAAGTGCAATTAAAAATTAACAACAAAAATGGTGGAGGCGCCGATCTCACCTGAATTCGACACTTCGCTTGGGCACGCCCATTTCTTGGGTCCAGACGTTTCTGTTCTTATCTTACTGGCGGGAAACCTGCTTATCGGGACGCTTTGGCATAACTATGCCATGTTAATAGTTATCTAAATAATTTTGAAACTTAACTTACAAATAACCCGAGCCTTCCTGTAGTGACTCCGTGTAGCGATACGGGACGGATTAGTCGATCTCATTTAATATATCCTTATAGCTTGGAAAATCCGCCAAAAAAACAGCTATTTGATTTGTTACTTTCTTTTCCAATTACTATCAACTTAACAATTTGATCTAGTTCTACTTTGGAACCTCTACGCTCTTCTCGTGGTTTCACGCGTTATTAAAAATATCGATTTTTCTCTTTATACCTGCTCATCACATGGCCCCGACTCTAAGTGAACTTGTTCAAAAAATATTGCTAAATTTCGTGAAGCCTCCGAAGAACGTTCTTGGCGACGTTAAACCTACTAGAAAACCATTAACTTTCCGATAAATTAGTATTGACTGAAATATTTTACTTTTTGGCCCATCCGTTCCGAGAACTAACAAATAAATTACTACGCGTCCCGGCTTTTGTTACAGTACTTGAATTTTTGTATCAAGTACCGGGACACCCTGTATACAATTTATTTTTTTTACCTTTGGCAGAAATTTTTTTTAGGGGCGCCCATGAAACTCATTAAATTTTATTGCTAGGCGTTTTTATACATGTTCAACAGACTTCGGAAAGACATACATTGTATAGTAGAAGCAATATCACGAAAGGACGGGATTTTGCACATGGAGAGAAAACTGCTAAATTCAAACAACATTTACTTTACATATGCAAAACCAAGTTTTATTATGTTTATAACAACAAACACCAGATATGTAATTTTGAACAACGTGCGAAATAAAGTGAAAACTATTTAAACGTCTAGATACATCGTTATGTCAATCAAGTTTAGTTTATAACATTTACATATTCGACTTAAAATATTTTGCCTTTTTTAATTGTGGTTTACTGATACGGCAGTACGACCTGAACTACTTTAGGATGGTATATGATAGAAGACTTAATACTAACGTTAATAAGCTCTCAGTAAATATTATCAATATCAAAAAATTATTATAAGCAATTCTATAAGAATTTACTATTAAAAATTTGGTTGTGTTCCATAATTTCACCATAATCATGAATTACTATCAGTACGCAAAAGCGACAAATTCAAAGATAGCGTTTATGTAACAGATGCTGAAAGACAATTAAGTAATACCAAATGTAAATAAATGAATCAGGTATGCAGAAACATAGGAACAAGATTCCATATCTATTATAGGTTCGAGGTCGTCGAGAGATCATATAAAAAAGTGTTTATTATATTCGCATGCAGTATGACGTAACGTCAGCTGGCTGTTCGCCAAACGCTCGCAAAAAATCGCGAAACTGCCCTATCCTAACCTCTAAAGTGCGGCTAAGGTCGCGGATGTACAAAATTATCATTTGACTTACTAACCAGACTGTGCAGCTGGAAGTTTACCGTTTTACATTTCGCAGTGGCGTATTTAGAGGGATTTCGTATCCAATTTTTTTTACTTCGTCACATTTTAAGGCGTGAAAACAATTGCGTTAATATTTTTATAGGCTTTCAAATCCAGAAATTTCACATGCATTTGTTAAATGTAAGCATTTACCATTTAGGTACATGGAACTATTTCATATTTTAACTATTTAATATTTTGAATGTTTAAAATTGAAATAAAAAGTAATTTAAAAAAATGTAATATCTATACAATATTATGGGACACAATTTGATATATGGCAACTATTTTAATAGAGAGGTCGGGTTTTACAAAACTTGATCACTGGTCGCTGAAATGAATGTCCTTATGAAGACCACAGTAATATTAAATCCTTAAATTGACAAAAGCTGTTGGACAACAGAGCTACATGCTGTATCAACTGATATAAAATGTATAAATTCGTTTTATTTACATGAAAATTTGCATTTAAAACATGGATAAAAAGCCATTCAAGTAGTTAGGTAACAGGAGTATATAAAAGATATGTTGAAACAATTACTATTATCCCTTCTGCCTAGTATTTCTGCAATATACATGTGTTTCTGATATAAGTGCGTTCTTTGAAAAGGGTGATAAAGGGCTCGAAAACGAGCAACTTTTATTAAGCAACTTATGGTCTAAATGCTTCTGTTTTCGAGAAAATTAATTAAGGAAATGAACCATAAATGTAAGCCGACCATGTGCATCTTGTGCACGTGCGTTGTGTGTTGCAGTATCACTTAGCTGACGTATAAAATGTTTTCTGATCAAGAACTAACAAATATGGTATACAACTTAAGACTTGTTGTTTGTATGCAGTCTGTTACCGTAACAAACGACAACCTAACAGTAGAACAGTGCAAAAGGCAGTTCAAGGGTTATGATGGAATAACGGGAATGTCCACCTGACATATGAAGGCCGCAACGTGTTTTCGACAACGAAGAAAACATTATAAGCCTCGTTGAGAAAGATCCGAGGCGCAGTACTCGCGACATTGAAGTGGGCGTATCTAACAATACCCTGTGACGTGTACTACAGGAACAATTATCACATGTACAAGGGTTCAAGCATTAAATAACAATGATTTTTAGTACCCTGCGGAATTTTGCCAGTGGTTTCGACATCAAATAGCACAAGATCAGGATTTTACAAGCAAGGTGCTTTTTATGGATGAACGTTGTTTTATTACAGAGAAAATAGTAAATTTTCATTCACTATCCAGCAACGGTTTTCAGTGATGTGTGGTGTTCTTGGTTACAGAATTTTCACTGTTATTTGGAAGCATGTTTATTGGCACATGGAAACAATTTTTAACAGTTTTTGTAGAGCATATCGTTTATTGGTAAGTAATTCGTTTATTCGTTTAATTTTTGTGTTACTTTTAAACGAGATTTGAATAAATTTTGGCATTTTCGAAGACAAAGTTTAAACCGTCAAAATCGCCATCAACGCTTCGCACTGCGGCGCGCGGCAGCTTCGATATCAAAGGTACAGCTGCTGCCGAACCACCAGGAACGGTTAAAACATTTTAACGTTACATAAACGTTTAAACATTTGTTTAAACATTTATGTAATTTTTTTTTTTCAAAAATGTAATGTTTTAGACCACCAGTTCCTTAATAAAAGTTGCTTATTTTCGTGCCTTCCACCACTCTTTTCAAGCCACTTATTTTAGAAACATCCTGTATACTATATTTTTCATATACCTGATCCCGGAAACGTTTAATTTTCGAAATGCAGGGTGCTAAAGCGTAACTTTTTTAAATTACAAAAAAACTGGTTAAGTGATTTCACTCAGCGTTCGCAAGCAGCTTTAACTTTTATTTATCTACAAACTGATATTGTTAGAATGCACCGTTTGAAGATAAATAATAAATTGTGAGACCAAGTCTACGTTTATTGCTAGAAGTGTCAAACTCAAAACATAAAATATCTGTTTAAATAAAAATAATAGTTGTCTCGTTATCAAATACAATATTACTTACAAGGTTCCTCAAATGTTTTTTTTACAACTTGAAATATTATACATATTTCCATAAATTTTGAACACCCAAAATGACACATTCCTATGCACATGTTTAGATAATTTATTTACATCACGTATTCCAATTCTGTCTTTGTTTCTTGTAATTTTGATAATAATGAAGGACAAAAAAATATATAAAACCAAAACAGATACGTAACGATAGATAGGTACACAAATTTGATTATGCAAAAAGTAGTTATTCTTTGGACCCTTAAAATAAATAAATTAATTAAAAAATAGGTACGTCTATGTGAAACTATATATCACTATAATCGTAAGATCTATCAAGTATATAAAATATATTAATATAATTTTAACTGATACATTCTGATGCTTCAGAAAATTTCACACAATTTTTATGTACGTAACATCTTTTCTTTCTCCAAAAGTAGCGGCTGTAGGTGGCGTGCAAAATATAGAAGGGGCACACTATACATATCATAAATAACTTTTAGTTACCTACACAAAACACTTGATAAAAAAATTGACTGTACTTGAATACACATTGATCTAAATTGGCCCTCATCTTATCTTAAACAAATTTCATGTTTGGTGATTTTCAAGGACGGATTTAGATAAAAAAAATAGGTGTAACGATGACAGTCGTCTCATAAACCAATAGTAATAATTTAACAGGTTGATATGAAAATACAATATGTGTTTTTAACTCCTAACAGTCATACACAAAAATATACTACACAAAGTAGGTTTATAATATGTTTATTGATGTTTTTAAAAATATATTTCTTTAAAAAAAGAAAAATTAAATTGTGCAACATCACAATAATCATGTCTAAATTTGTAAATTAAATCGGAATATATTTTTTTCACTGTTAACCTATTAGTGAATATAAATGTCTGTTTCTAAAATCAAATTTCTAGTTTTTTTTTGTTAAATCGTTTATTACAATTCAATTAATTTTTTATAGGTAACGTAGATTTATCATCTGTCTCCTGAAAGATGATTATAGTTGTATATTTTTGAATGGCTAACTTTTACAATCCACTGGTTTTTATTCAGTTTCACTCTCTTTTATAAAATTTTGCAATATAATCGTGACTTGTTTTTATACTTAAAAGAATCAGTAAAGACGCTCATTTCTAACTGACATTTTAGATAAAATTTATACCCAATAATATATTTATTTTTGTTTTTACTTTATGTTATCAGTCTACATATTTCTTTTTTTAAACAAAAATGAGAATGAGGTGTTTGCCACTTCTTCAGATATTAACAGAAAATTAAATAAATTGTCCTATTTTTGTATTATTTAACTGTCAATAAAAAAAAACATTAAATTGACCCCTGTCTTCCTCTCATGTACTAACAGAGAGGCAGAGAGAATTTATAGTTTTATGTAATAACATATCCATAGTTCAGTACGTGATAACAATCTCATACGGTTTTACTTTTAATTTTAAAAATTTTTAATTAGAATAGTAATTAGTAGGATTTTTTGTGGTAGACAGAATCCATTAATAATAAGCATTTTCAATAATCAAATTTGTTAAAACTTATTGAAAAGCTCTGGAATCTTCCGGTATCTTTTCGAAGAAAATAATTACGTAAGTAGCCAATTCTTAGATTTAAGTAAAGATTTCGACTGTGTCTCTACTATTTTCATATTTAACCAAAAGTATGTTGTTTATAATAATATAAAATCAAATTCCTTGGAAATAAGATATGGTGTCCCGCAGGGTTTGGTCTTGGGTCTTTTACTTTTTTTTTATTTACGTAAATGATCTACCTAATATTTTTAACAGTAATATCTTAAGTATATTTTTCGCAGAATATACCAGTGCTACTACAGCAAATTCAAATTTATCTATTTTACTTAATGACATGCCTTTATTGCAACCATTAGCAAACGACTGTTTTTTCAGTAAAATAACCAAATCCAAGACGGTGATTCGTAACTTGAATGATGTAAATTGTCATCATATGATTATATTTGTAAAAAAGTTTTAAAGCCAATTTGTCTTTGCAGAAAGTGTTAGTACTGACTTTTGAACACATATCACGACCTGAAAAAGCTGTACGTTTTTGGATTAGGATGCAGAGACGATTGCAAAACATTCTTTGTTCTTTGTTGATTAAAAGATTCTGACTGGCAATCTAATAATAATAGAAAGAAAAATTACTTTTGCTTTATACTATTATACTAGAATTTTTAGACTCCAGAAAACAGGAAAAGAAACCAATTCTTTAAGAAAACAATTTTTCAGTGTAGTAATAAGATCCACTTCTTATTTGTGGAAGGGCGAAATGGGCGGTGACCATTAGACGCCTTCATTAAAGCTGTTTTACATTGACAATTTATTGATCAATTAATTGATGAATTCGCTTCATCAAGAAATTGGACAAGTGTAATGCACCAAATCAGCTGTCAAATAACTTCATCAATTTATTCATCAAGTTCTTGACGAATTAGAGCATGTTCTAATTTTCGTCAATTTCTTCGTGAAGTTCGGAAGTATCTACCCAACAGATTTCCACCCTCAGATCAGTAATGAGGTTATGTTATTGGAATATATAAATAATTGTGTGGCATCGTACTAGTTTTGCATTGTTTTTACTGATTTGTTACTTACAAACGCTAATATTTATATAATATGTGTCAGAACGGTACCGCTGTTGTATCACTACAATTATGAGTGGAAAGGTGACATTTTTGAAATTTATTTCTTTGATTCGTTGGTAGAACTAGTCCATGCATCGAAAAACTTGACAAAGTCTGTAGCAGTGTAAAACCACATTGTTTACCAATAAATTCGTGAATGACTTCATGAAGAACTTCGTCAATTTATTCATCAATAAATTGTCAATGTAAAACAGGTATTATAGCCATATTTCTCTATTGCACGGATTTCTATGACTTACTTTATCGCTGTCACGTAACGGCCGATGAACCATGGGGACTTTCCGACCCTGTATATGAAATTTAAACAGCAAATAACTTAAAACGAAAATTGTTTTATTAAAATGTATTTTTTATTATTTCAACGAATTTTTGAATACAAATGTAAATGATTTTCAAGATTAATCAGGATGTATTTTAGAATATAGTTCAATACACCTTTTATGAATCCTCACTTTAGTCTTTTGTTATCTTTTTAAGCGCATTTTGTCTTTATTTGAAAACTGTATGTATACCTTTTATTTAATTATGCTTCTTTTCTTTGCATATATGTGAACACCTCTGTGTATCTGGCAGGAATTTAAAATAAATAAAAATATGTAATGTCATAAAGCGGCAGGTATTAAAAAAACTATTTTGTTCTGCAAAATATATTTCTAACAGTTGAGTTTTCACACCACTATTTACTCTTCAAATATCCTTCCCAAGTTTGTAAACACCCAGTATATTCACACACGGTTAGCAACAGGTTCGGGAACGGTTTGATTCACTAATCAATTATTATCACTTCTCGAAATATTTATGTGATCAAAACCTGCTGGTTTTAAATCACACAGGCATCTTTATTCCTATTAGTTTCCGACTCAAATTATTTTGTCAGATTAAACATGATGTGTGGGACGGCCCATGAAATATCAAGGAGAGACTGAAAATTACCGAAATCTATATTTATAAATATCTCGCTAACGGGTGAAAACGAATACAAACAAAATATTTTTGTTAGCTTGAGCAGCATTTGTAAAGCGTAATATTTACGTAATAACAATAAATATTTTAAACACATTAGAATTTAGTATAGTAAATTTAAATTTGTATTCCTGTTCAGTGTCTATAACGTTTCTTTAATACAGTGTGGTTTTATGCAATTTAAATATTTAAAAATTATAATCCCGAGAAAACAGCTTCTTTAAATACGTATTCAAAATGGTCGATAAATGTTAAAAATGTTCTTCTCTTTCTTTCTCACTCACGTGCCTATGTTTACAAAAATATAGTTATTTCCTGGTAATTTTTTCATTATTTCTGTTTTTTTTTTAACATTATTTAGATAATTTGTGTAGTTATCAAGTTATATAATTAACTATGGACATAAATAATTAATGTTATAAATTATGTGAAGATAAATAGTGTCTAATTTTTTATCACTTTTATAGAAAAAAATCTGAGATGCCTCAAGTGACACCCTTGGTTTTAAGCAGAAAATATACATGTAAATATTACTAAGCCAGATTTATGATTATCCAATTGCGTCAATAAAACATTTTTACTTCTCCATATATTATTTGATGGTTTACTTCTATACGCCCATAAACAATTCAGTCATATTTTTCGTCTGTTGACAGTGTAAGCACGAGTTATTTCTACTATTAAGTATATCTTTAGAGATCAAAACATTTCTGACATTGTCCTGGTAAATAAGTAACAAAAAATAGCTTGCTTGTATTACTACTGACCTTCGCAATGTTACTCTGACTAACCAAGTGTGTGTAGGTAAACGAAAATAAGAATTATTAAAATAGATGGTATGTATTTTCAGACGTTTAATATGGAATTTGTGCAATGAAAAGAATAGTAGTATGATATTTTTATCACATTTATACAACTATCTGAATAAAATTGTTCTTCAAAATTATGCCATATATATATTTGTTCAAGAAAAAAAACAATCAAGTGAAAATCTGGATTTGAAAGTATCAGTTTGATTTTTAGTTATACGAAATTTTAACAAAACCATGATATACCTATATACATCAAGAGAACAGTTAAATATAGACGATAAACATATTTATTTACAATTTCCAAGACACAAGGACAAAATGAAGAAAAAGAATTGATCACTCAACGAAGATTAAAAGATGAAAGGATTATTTTGAAATCCTGTACCATTTCCTAAGATTATTTAGTATCACTATGGTGCTTTTAAGTTCAGTGTAACAACCAACTTCAAACATCATAAATAAATTAATCAGATATTACAAAGTAAATATGAACAATCTCAGAATTATTTGAACTGTAAATCAAAGCTATGTCGATGATTAATATTTTGAATATTTGTTCAAGTCAAAATATATAGGTACCACCTGTAAATTTCAAATTATATTTGTAGATTATTTCTACCATTATCATACATTTGTGAACAATCGCCACGAGACCTGGTCACCTAGAAAACAAATTAAGGTTATTCTCAGTTAATGAAAATACTGCAACGTTTTTAGTGAGAGAATTTTACTGATCTTTTGAACAGATATCGACAGGTCGCCGGAAAGAAGTGCATTTTCCAAGGAAACGTTATTCTATAAAGTGCGTTTCATAGTAAACAGGACTGTTTTAAATATGAGACTACTATAAATAATAATAATTTCTGATATTGTTTCTCTTTTCAATAATGTTTATATTTCTGTGATGTCTAGCAAGAAAAAAAAGTTATGAACGAAACAAATTTTGAGTTCTAGGTAAAGTGCCCTCTAGCGGTGCATAATGAAACTTTTCTCTGATTGGTCCAATAGAGCTTCATCCCCTTAGTGGGTGTGCCAAATTAAAGCCTAATCGAATTTGAATTAATAAGTTATCTAAAAAGAAAAATAAAAAAAAATTTTGACAAGCTGTAACTTGCAAACAATTGACAATTCGAAAAAAATTTTTATTTTAATCCGTGGAATCACCTCCCGGAGTTTCCTGACGGACTTTCAGAACACCCTGTGTACATTTAAAGGTTTTTCTACTTTTTATGTAATATATATGATATGATATGTAATAATATGTATACATTATCAGTAATAATTTGAACATTATGTTGGTTGTGCTACAAACACTTCGTCAGCATAGACATTAGCATATGATACGATTTCCTCAATCCGTTACATTCCGTGGAAAAACAAGATCTTTTAATTAATCGAGGGAAAAAAAGCAATAAATGTTAATAACTACTGAAGTATAAGTAGCCTTGATATTGCTTCAACAGATCGTGAAGGTCCTTTGAATTTTCTTTGCACCTGCACTCATTGGTAGTACTTTGTACATTCTAAATTTAATGGTGTTTAGCTACTAACTGTTTACATTTACTAAGTATTCCAAGATGATTTGCTTATTTTAAATGTTTGACAAAAAAATCGTAGGATTTTTTGCAGGGAACGCTTCACAGTTGGCAGAACAAATTATTAACAAAACGAATTTTTATTAATACGTCAAAAACTTTTTTTAATTTAGAACGAAATTGGAATTTTATTTATATTTTGTTATTTAGCGTTATTTATATTTTAACGCGTTTACTAAGACACGCTTGTTTTTATAGAAATATGAATTATATACCTTCTAAACTGTTTGCTGTAAAAAATATTGTGTTGGGTACTTCTTAAAAATTGAATTCAAACTTTTTCGAAAAAACAACTAACGTAGTAAATATTCAGACAAAAAAGGTCAGGTAAAGGAACTGATCCTTTTTAAATACTAGTAATTGCTCATTCAATGTTCAGTATAAAGCAGGAAACAGCATACATAATGTTCATAAATGATTACAAGCCACGTGACCAGTAGTTTTGTTTGGAACAGTAATTTTATTTCCTTTAGATTGGCAATTAAATTTCGTTAAATTAAAAATTATTAAAATAGTAAGATCAAGGTTATATTAAAGTAGGTAGAACGTTCTGTTTCACCGGATGTGATTGGTCTAATTTTTCACGAGACTCTATTCAGCCAATCAGCGATCGCATTATCTTGAACGTATACGTATCGGTTTGTAATTATTGGTCATTGTAAACGAGTCATAATATTGGTGATGCTAAGATCTAGGGAATTTTCGTTACCCGTACCAATCGTGCAATGTTGGGTTGCCTATGATCGGCGGTTATGTGGTTTGTAAACATTTATGAAAGCTTTGTAGTATACATACTTAATTTTACCTATAAATCGAATGTATTTCTTTACTCGAAAGTACCACAACTTCCCTTAACTGGATATTAAGCCATGCTTTAATACTTCTGGTCTTTTATCTTTATCTGTAGAAGTTATGTTTCAAAACTGAGGTTTTTATGTTATACTAAAGACTGAGGAAGAAAACAATATTTCTCTCGAAACGTTAAGAAGTCTAAACACGATATCGCGCGCGGAAATTGTTTAGTCGTTAACTTCCTAAAATCCTTGATTCAAAGCAATATAAAAGATTCTATCGTGAAACACCCTAATATTAATTTTAATTGGATATAAATATCAATCTTCTTTAGTTCGGAGCTTTTTGATTGATGTCGTTTGTATTAAACTGTTTGAAAACAAAATAATGGATTTACTAAACACGGTTTTATTACCGTTAGCACACATCGAAATTATCGGTTGGCTTCAAGCTCATCAAAGATTACGCAAAGTCGAGCAAGCTTACTGGACCGATAAGAAGGAGGTAACAAGCATTATACCTTATCATTATGCAATAGTTTTATTCCATGAAACGGATGTTACCGGTTGGGCTACTTTGCCAGCTTAATAAAAATCTTAATTAGTTTCCTAAAATTGCAAATCGACAAAAAAGATCCTCCGATAGCTAAAAATAGACTTTTTTCTAATCTATGATCAAGTTTTAATTACACAATGTAACTTCTTCGTTGAGTTTTTCTGTGAATTAATTGGAAAAAATGTGCGTTTTCTGAAGCCAACTAGAAAAACCAAACATAAATTTGAAAGTTCTTTTGTAAAATAATATTTATCGCAGTTTAGAGAGTTTCTTTAATACGTACAGGGTCGTCACGCGAAATCCGACCGTAACTTCCTCGTCTTGTCGATCTTTTCTGGGAACTTAATTCGGAATACATATAAAAAATTGGATGATGATTACAAAGATAAATCAATGACGAATATAAAAATCAATATATTATTGCAGTTATTTTCGCCTTTTTTCAATATATATTCCTAAAGTTTCACTTCACAAATAAGACCCCAATGTGGTAATATATTAGTGTAGTACCTATTCAAGTACAAAGTATGCTACTCATGAATCGAAGTGAAACACATAAAAACTGAGGTAAACTGAAAGCTATTGTCGTGGATTTTGATTGGTTGTTGGATTACCATTATTATCCCTTAGCATATGAGGGGGTTCATACACCTTCAGATTGAAATGGGATTGAGTGATAGTTTCTGGAGGCTCAATTTTTTCCTTCGATGCAGGGAAGTTAGTCGGCTGTTCACCTGTAAGGAGATTTCTAGGATGCTCAGGTATCTCCACTTTCACACCAACATCAACGAACGTTAGGGATAGATCCGCCATTGTTAGCCAGATTATTTGGCCTTGCTTTAAGTTTTTCGATTTAACCTTCTTTTTTATTGGGCACTGTACTCGACAGGATCCGTCACTGGTTACTTAATTGGAAGACAACAGAGTTGACGTCCGATCACAGTCCTTGATGGGTCCTGTAGACAAGGCCGTCTTACGTTTGGACAATTAGCCTTTGTGGATTTTACCCTTCTTTGGATTGTCTGTTTGTTTTTAAAATTTTGCGTTCGAACTAGAAATTACTGTACCAGGGTGTTCCATCTAAAAGGAATTCTTCTGTAACTCTGCAACTGTATTTATAAAAAAATAGTTTTAATAAAAATTGCCTGGAATCATGTGGGCCATACAAAGAAAATATTTTTAGCTATACAGGGTGTTCCATTTCGCATGGCATAACTTTGTTATTTTTAAGGGAACACCCTGTATATTATTGCATTTTTTAATTCCTTGGTTAATATTAGGTAGAGTTTATTAAATGTACATGGTGTTTAAAACTTACCATTTTCAAGATAATCAGTTGTTTTTGGAAAAAATCACGATTTCAGCTCTCTAAATGAGGCTAGATAGCGTCTAAACTGTAAGAGTTAGAACTGTATATACAGTTCCGTTTTGAGCAGCATCAGCCTGATATTTTTGAATTCAAAGTGTTGATTTTCAAATTATTTTTATTGCTTGGAGATCTCCCTATATGAAAATTTTCACACCAATTTCATATTAGACATTTTTTTTTAAGAAGAAAAACGTATCCTTATTGAAATGTACGCCATCCATATTTGCTAATATAACAATTTCATTATGATCGTATACAGGATGTTTGTTTTAGTAAGCATCATTTTTTAAATGCAGATATTTGGAATATCCTCTAGGTATATGGATAATAATTCATCATATTAATAGATTAGAGTTCGAAAGAACACAAAATTTCGAATTCGAGCTGGAAATTTTAAAACAAGATAAATTGAATGAAACATGTATTAGCTATTTTTTTTATTTAATTTAACGTTATGTAATTTAAGTTATTATCATCTAGCAACTGTTTTAACGAAACGTAATTTTTTTAATATGCCAATATCTTTTTTAATAATAGAGATAAAACAATGATTCAAAAATTAAATTTACAAAGTTCTTTAAAATGAATGCAAGCAGGGATAGAATACACAGCCACAGAAAAAAAGAAAAGTTGTTTGTACCTTTCATGCGACATATATTATCTGTAGTATTTTTGCCTCCTGATCTCGAATCCGGTGTCAGAATTGAACTATCACTTCACAAGAATTTCCTAACCTCAAAAAACAGGTAAAAAATACCAAAAATTCATGAAAAAGTGCTAGGAAAAATACAAAAAAATTTTTTTCTATATTTAAATGTTCATTTATATAGTTAAGACCCCACCCAACGTGAATCCGCGGTCAGAATTAATGGTTCTTTTTCTAACCTCAAAAAAACGGGTCAATTAAGGTCAGATATCACAAATTTTCAAACAATAACAGATTCGCGCCAAATGTGGTATACGGTAGTTTTCTGGGTCGCTGATCGCGGACCCGAGGTCAATTTTGCAAAATTCAAGATGGCGAATCCAAGATGGCCGACCAAATTTTAAAAAACAATAGAATCGCAGCAAATTTGGGATACGGAGGTTTTCGGGATCGCTGACTGCGGATCAGTGGTAAAATTAGCAAAATTCAAGATGGCAGATCCAAAATGGCGATCAAATTTTCAAGTAATAACAGAATAGCAGGTTGATTACGTATTCGAGGGTCAGAATTGCGAAATTCCTTTTGTAATATTTTACTTTATAATCTGAGTACCCAATCATGTGTTAACCTACTTCTTTTCGGCTATATCTTGTTCTTTTTTCTGTAAAAGATCTATTCACGGGTTAAATTTTGTAAATCTGACCTCGGATTCGTGATCAGCGACCCCGAAAACCCCCGTATACCAAATTTGGCGCGAATTTGTTATTTTTTGAAAATTCGTGATACGGACCTTAATTGATGCGTTTTTTTGAGGTTAGAAAAAGAACCATCAATTCTGACCGCCAGTTCACGTTTGGCGGGGTCTTAATTAATAATAATAATAACTATATCAATGAACATTTGAATATAGAAAAGAAAAATGTAATTTTTCTAGCACTTTTTCATGAATTTTTGCTACCTGTTTTTTGAGGTTAGGAAATTCCTGTGATGTGATAGCTCAATTCACCGAAACCGTGATCAGGAGGCAAAAATACTACATATAACATATGTCGCATGAAAAGTACCTACAGACAACTTTTCTTTTTTTGTGTGGCTGTGTTATTACTGAGAATCAAATAGGGTATTTTAAAAATATATACAAAAAACTTTTTGAGCACCTCACTGAAAAGTATTACTTGTCACGCATTAAATGCAATTTTGAAGTATGATAAATGTCAATAGTATTAGGAAAGAATGATATCTGTTGCATAATTTCAGAATTACACATCTTTTCAACTAACTCCAATTTTTTGGTGTTCAACTTTGCATAACCGATATGGACCACGATAATCATAGAGACTGATTATTGTGGCATAAATGTATTATATTTGTGTTGTGTATTCCAAGGCTTAATTTTTGACATGAACGAATTTATCCTATATCTGTTTACATTGTGCCTCAAAAATAAACATTAATTCGACTAAGATCAAACAGAACTTCTTAAGTATACCAGAAGAAATTCTAAATTAATCCAGAAAATGTTTTAATTTTTAATCTGCATTTAGTTCAGCCTCTGGTTTTAGTCTAGTTAATTTACGAGGTTAATACGTTTCTGAGTCCGCATCACATTTTAATAAATACAGATGCAGCTCGTGAACAGAATAGAACCCCAGGATCACTTTCCAAGATGTGTGTCATGGTCTATAAATAAATATATTTAAAATATTTGGAATCACGGCTTTTAAAAGTAGGCCCGCACTAAAAAAACACAAATTATTTTTGTTCGTAGAATTGATGAACAATATATGATCTTTTAGAACAAATTTAATATCGCTGTATATCTAGAAATATATTCCAAATATTCTCAACACTGAAATCTTTAATGTTATGTTGTCGTTATTGTTGTTTTATAACAATGTCAGTGTAAGGCTATACATTATAAATACGAGTTTTTATATTTTAAGTGGAATACGATGACTCAATATGTACCAACACTTTCACTTTTCAAATTTTTTATGTACTTTGTCATTATTAGGAAGAACTACTCGTTAATATGTGGGTAGCATCATGTAGGTACTTAACTCATAAATTTTTATTGGTTTTATACAGGGTATATTTTAAGTCAATGTCATAAATTAACATAGTGATTTGGGTCATTTTAGGCACAAAGCCTAAGTCAGCTAGTGGTTCCCAAAATAGAGGTCAAAGTTTTTGAAAAATATCACATGTTTTCAATTGTCTCTGAAGTTGATTGAAGTAAATTGCTGAAACTTGTGCAAATGACGTAACTAATTAAAGTGAACAGTTTGGTGTGTTTCTATACAGTGCTTTCGAAAAGTAACGAATAAATTCAGTATTTTTTAAATTGATAAGTTTTCGAAAAAATCTCCTGGCACGNTTATGTAATTTAAGTTATTATCATCTAGCAACTGTTTTAATGAAACGTAATTTTTTAAATATGCCAATATCTTTTTTAATAATAGAGATAAAACAATGATTCAAAAATTAAATTTACAAAGTTCTTTAAAATGAATGCAAGCAGGGGTAGATTACATAGCCACACAAAAAAAGAAAAGTTATCTGTACTTTTCATGCGATATAAGTTATAGTAGTAGTAGTAGTAAGTTATATAATCTGTAGTATTTCTGCCTCCTGATCACGAATCCGGTGTCAGAATTGAGCTATCACATCACAGGAATTTCCTAACCTCAAAAAACAGGTAAAAAATAGCAAAAATTCATGAAAAAGTGCTAGGAAAAATACAAGAAATTTTTTTTTCTATATTCAAATATTCATTTATATAGTTAAGACCCCACCCAACGTGAATCCGCGGTCTGAATTAATGTTTTTTTTTTCTAACCTCAAAAAAACGGGTCAATTAAGAAAATTAAATATTTTGTAATTGTTGGACGTTTTTCGGGCATTTCTAAATCCTTACGTAATTGGAAAAAAAGCAGATATGCCTGAAAGGGGTCTAACAATTACAAGATGTCTTATTTTCTTAATAAAAAAACATCATTTCGTTTTTTAATATTATCTCGCCTATTATTAGAGATGGACCAAAGAACCCATATATGACTGCTCGACAAGGAACTTTCTATCCAAATGTGTAAAAATATACAGGGTGTTCCATTTAAATTAACAAAGTTAACATCCGCAGTCATTTTGTTTGAACTTCATTTGTTTTTCTACTATCATTTTCGAAAACTTCATAAAAAATCGTGCAACTTTTGTATTTGACATTTTTTTATAACTCTTAAAACAAAAAAGTTAAAAGGGGGTCAAAATATAGTGAATCACCCTGTACATAAAAAAAAGAATAATCAAAGTAAACTAAAGCCTTAAAAACTTAAAATAAATAAATCATGAGCTCGTAGAGAAACCACTTTAACCGCTCAGTTATTTGTCGAGAAACGAATTGAACGCATGAACGAAACGAACTCCAGTCAAGAACTTAAGACGCGCGTGATTTTTAAATTTCTCGATTTCTCGATTTCTCGACACTTTTTTCTCGTCTCGAGTAAGGCCAGATTTCCCGGGAATTCTCGCTTCGAGAAGTCTCGACCA